>NW_026262998.1:745000-857500 GCF_947179515.1 Apodemus sylvaticus
TTTGGGTTTTTTATGTGACATGTTTATGATTATTAGCATGCTTATTTTGAGAAGAATTTCATGATATTTTATGCAAAATAACATACAAAAAGCCTACATTTAATTATCATCCATGATGGCATGGAACCTGGAGATTATACCTCAAGTATATTTTTAAATCCCCCAGCCCCAGTATATGGATGGGATAATATTGCCGGCTTCAATATTTTTGACCCAGATTTCCTCATCTCTTAAAGTATTGCAGGAGAAAAAATTAATCTGAGATTTAAGGAAAAGCAAAATAGTATCTGACCTAACTTCGGTTCCATCCCATGTGGAGGAAGTGAACCCTGGCACTATTATTATTACTATGTTGTGCTTATCTTATTTAAGATACATTTTAGAATTTAATTACCTTGCTTTTATACCGTCACATTAAGAGACTTTCTTTATAAATTCCTTTTGTTTAAAGACTTCCAAGCAAATATTTTGTTTAAAGACCTCCAAGCAAATCTATATGCCTATAGATTTAGGGATATGAAACAATGTCTTATGTTCCTTCTCACAAATATTTTTATCTCAAAATAACATATAAAAACTTATATTTTGATTATTTTGTTTAGTAAGAGAGTGTGTATAATAGGGATAAATGTAAGAAAGGGTAATGATTGCATTCTAATTCAAACAAAACTAAAATAATAGAACAACGGGATGAGAATTTATATCAGTTCTCAGGTGTCTAAAATCAATTATCAGCCATTATAAAATTCTATTATTCTTATATACTTCTGCTGCAATATTCCATTTCAACTTTCCCTTTTGAATACATAGATAATTAATATTTTACCACTAGTTTAGAAATCAGAAAAAAATCAGTTTAAAACAAAAATGTGAGGCACTTTTTATATACAATTTTTGCGAATGCAATAAATGCAACAAATACATTTTCGCTCATCTTCTTGGTGGTACCATAAAACATTTTTCTAGACAACAAGATGAATGGATTCAGTCTGATTTTGAGACAAGTCAATATCTTATGCAAATGAGAAAAGAGAAAAAATGGGTCTTTTATGCATATATAATTTTGAGATTATTGCTAACATTATATTTATAATTAGATATAGTCTTTATTTACATTTCAAATATTATCCCACTTCCTGGTTATCCCTCTGATATCACCTGATCCTTTCACTGACTCCCAAATGGTCACCAAAGGAAGAAATCATATTTACCTATCCCAACATTCCCCTATAAGTGGTCATTGAACATTCACAGGACCAATGTTCCTTCTTCCCTTTGTTGTCCAAGAAATCCATCCTCTACTATATATGCAGCTGTAACCACGGAACCATCCTTGTGTACTCAAAGGTAATTGGCTTAGTATCTGAAAGAAATGGGGTTACGTGATAGTTTCACTTCTTGTTCTTCCTATGGGGTACAAGCTACTCAATTTCCTTGGTTCCTTTCTCTAGCTCCATCATTGGGGAACTTGTACTCAGTTCGATAGGTGGTAGAGAGAGCCCACCTCTGTATTTAGGGTGTCAATACACATTTATGTCATACTCATGTTAACAAGTGATGGTTGACATTCACAATAGTGGCTGGTTTGGGGGACTGTATATGTGAAGTAACCCCTTCACATAAGAAGGGGCAGGGTCTTTTTGTTCTGTCTTTATTAGTATGCCTTTCATGGCAAAAAATAACGAGTACGGTGTAGAAATTTGGTCCCACTGGTAGACTCAATTTCTGTGAAAAACATTCTTTAAGATGGTCTGTCAACATGTTTGTATCTTTGACCTTATGAAATTTGTTTTCTAAATGGAACCTCAGGGTGTAACTATTCTGTTCGACAGGAAAGGAACACAGGTGTGCTCTCTTACTTTGTTGGCCTTATTCATTCTTCTTTGAATCTCTTCGTCTTTTTTTTTTTTTTTTTTTTTTTTTTTTTGGTGAGTGGTTGTTTCAGAAAGGCATGTTAAAATATGAAGATAATTTAGTGAGACCATAGACGTTGAAAGTTATTAATATGTGGATATAATAAAATAAGTGTGGAGAAATAATATTGAAAAATTAACTCTTTGAAACTAAAGCTTTTTCCAGACAAATGTTTATATTAAACTCAATTGAATTAGTAGTTCCGATTTCTCTTCATGTATTCCACCTGTCGATTTATTAAATGGCTTCTGTATAAACAGGGTATTTACTATCATCTCTTCCCTTTCCTTCATAAAATGTTATTATTCATAGAATGTTTTCAGAGTATTATAGAAAGCAAAATTTCACAAAAAAGGGAGATTTATAAAAATCAAGGATCTGACCACCACTCTTTCCATCTGCAACTTAAGAAAATGTCAATTAGTGATAACAACCTAGCTCAAAATTCTAATTTGAAGAGCCTTCTATGAATGTTTTCAGGATGGCATATGTTCTAAATCACGATTAAATAATGTGAATTTAATATATTTGTGCAATGATTATTAGTATGAAATTAATCTTTATATTAAGCAATTGTTCTTTGATGATTTTGAATTTCAAATTGATAAATATAAGCACATGTTAAGAAAAGAGTCCGTGAAAATGGGTTGAAGTCATTTTCTTTCATTGTATAATAAAGGACATAATATAGGCCAAATTGTCTGAGCTAATATATATTTATATTTGTAAATAATGTCACCAATTTAACATACTTTTCAACATAGACTACAGGTATCGTATACTGAATAGAAAGTAAAATATATTTTATGACTAATATTTTCTGGAGGTACTTGAAACAAACAAACAGGATGAGAATTGTACACTCCCAATGAATAATGGTCACTCAAAATGAAAATACATTAATTGTTAAACTATATTTCTACTAATTAATAAATTGTATTTACTAGGGAGTAAGGGAGAGCAATTTTTAATTTATGATATTTATTTTTTACTACGAAGAAAAATTCATTTCAATTAAAATTGGAATGTTATCATACGTCTGCCAAAATATTAATTCTTTTGGAATATTACAGGAACAGCATAATTAAATTGTCCAAAAAATCATGGAGTGTACTCTTCAGTTTTACTTAATTATATAAAAACTTTGATAAAATATTTTAATTGCAGTTGTTTGAGAAATTAATTAAAATAATATCATTGGTGTTTTGAATAAATATAAGTGATTTGCACACTTGAAGAGGTGTCCAGTCTTAAGTTGTTTTTTTGTTTTTACAATTACAAATCGTTCAGTTACAAATCTGTGAAGAAGACAAAGACAATGAAGAAAAAGGATTACTAAAATTTGTACTATTGAGCATTTCTAATATTGATTTTCTTAAGTGGAAATTTAAAATTTCTCAAGAAAATAAGTTATTATGGAACGAGTTTTGCTGGGGAAAACAAATGAAGGAACAAATGAGAAATAATTATGTAGGCTAAATAAAGCAGGGGAAGAAAGATTCCTTGCTAATGGCATTCTTGTATTAGTCCACCTAACATTGAATAGTATACTTCCATTTGGAGGAATAAAATAATAAGAAATTAACTAAAACATTCTCTGGGTGTATGTCCCAGTTCTTTCTGCTGCAGCATAAAGTGGGAGAGTTTCAACAATCTCATCTCAGTCAGGATTATAAGGTAATGTAAGACGTGTGATAAGGGAAAACCAGTGTTATTTTGAAAGACATTATATTTTCAATTCACACTCACTAAGGCTTAGATGGAGTTTCTTATAGAGCTAGCTTTGCAATGATTGTTCGGATCATATCTTCACTGATCTCGTCTTTGCAGAGAGAGGCACAGGTGAAATCTTGTCCTGCTATTCATCCAAATACCTCCTGCTAACTTGTATGTTGGCTGTATCCTGGACATCTCTGCATGGTATGGTAAAAACTGCTAATTCTTAATTGTTTCCTGATTCTACTGACATAGACTGATGGGAATTGATCAGGAAAGCATTCTCTAAAAATAAGAAATAACTAAACATGTTTCCACAAATCTGGCATTTCAAATCATAATCAATGGAAAACAACACGAAAAGATGGAAACCACATCCTAGAAAAAGCAAGATGTTGATCCTCTAATAATAAACCCAAAAGAAGATTATTAAATTCACAAATATAAAAATTGCAGGAAAAATAACAGGAAGCCACACTCCCTAATCCTTAACATTTTATACCATCCATGCACTCGATATCACAATAAAAGATATAGACTAACAGACTGGATATATAAACAGGACCTAACATTTTCCTCCATAGAGGAAATGAATCTCAGTGTCCAAGAAAATCTCTACAACAGAGTAAAAATTTGGAAAACAATTTTTGAAACAAGTGTTTCCTGGAAACAAGATGGATTAGGCATTCCAATATCCAGTAAAACAGACAGTCATCCAAAAGTCATCAAAAAATATACAAAAGAACACTTTATACCCAATCAAAGGAAAAATCTACCATGAAATAATTTCAATTATGAGCTTATATGATTTGAAAGCAAGGGCCCCCACATCTATGAAATAAACTTTACTAGAAATCAAAGCATGCATTGAACCTCACACAGTAATTGTGGATGGCTTCAACACCTGTCGCTCCTCAATGGACAGATAAGAAAAACAACTTTTTCAGATACACAGTAAAATTAACTGACATTTTGTACCAAATGGAGTTAATAGATATTTATAGAACATTTTAACCTAAATCAAAAGAATATACCTTCTCCTCAGCCCATCATGTTACCTTCTAAAAAAATAAAGCATATAATTGCTCACAAAACAGACTGCAAATGATCTAACATGATAGAATTTATTCCAGGCATCCTATCAGATTACTATGGAATAAATCATGAATTGAAATTATTATTATTTGCATACGATGAGAGTGTATAAATAATGGACCCATAAAACTTCACCAGAAAACACCTACAGAAGATAAACAACTTTAGCAAATTGGCTGGATATAAAATTAACTCAAGCAAATCATTAGTCTTCCTATACTCAATGGAAAAACAGGCTGCAAAAAAATTAGGGAAACGACACCCTTTGTGAAAGCCACAAATAATATAAAGTATCTTGGTTTGACTCTAACGAAAACAGTTAATGATCTGTATGACAGTTACTTCGGGTTGTTGTATAAAGAAATTGACGAAACCTCAGAATATGGAAAAATCTCCTGTGCTCTTGGATTGGCAGGATTGATATACTAAAAATGGCCATATTTCCAAAAGCAATCTACAGATTTAAAGTAATCCCAATTAAAATCATATCTAAATTTTTGCAAAGTTAGAAAAGCAATTCTTAAAGTCTACTGGAATAACAAAAATTCCAGTACAGGTCAAACTATTTTCATCAGTAAAAGTACTTCCAGGGGAATCAGTATCCTGGAACTCAGGTGATACTAAGAAGTGAGAGTGTTGAATACTGAATCGTAATAGTACAGTGAAATGTAGGTAGAGCAACGGAACAGAATTTTTGACCAAGCAATGAACCCACACACCTATGGTAACTTTATATTTGACAAAGAGCAAAATCCACGCAGTGAATAAAAGATAGCTTTTTCAACAAATGGGGCTGGTTCAAGTGGAGATCAGTATGCAGAAGAATGTGAATAGATCCATTATCTTCTTTTACTGAACTCAAGTCCATGTGGATCATGGACCTCCAGATAAACCAGACATATTTAAAATAATAGAAAAGAAACTAGGAAAGAGCCTGGAGCTCATGGTCACAGGGGGAATTTTCCTAAACAGAACACCAATGATTTATTCTTTTAGATCAAGAATTGACAAATGACACCTGATACAATAGAAAGATACTGTAAAGCAAAGGGCCTTGCCAATGTGACTAAATGCAAACCAAGAAATTGGGAAAAGCCCTTTACCAACCATATTACAGACAAAAGGAAATATCCAGGATATAAGACTCCAGAGAGCGAAATATCCTTATTTAAAACAGGCTACAGTGCTAACAAAAGAATTTTCTCCTGATGGATATAGAATAGGTGAGAAGCAGCCAAAGAAATGTTCAACAATCTTAGTCATCAGGGAAATGCAAATCAAAACAGCCTTGAAATTTCACCCCCCATAATTCAGAATGACTAACATCAAAAACCCAGTAGATAAGAGTTGCGTACTAAGATGTATAAAAAGAGGAATACTTTCAACTGCTGGCGGGTCAGAAATTGGTACAATAACTCAAAAAAAAAAAAATCAGTCTGAAAGATAATCAAAAACCTTGACTTGATTCTACCAGACGAGCCTGCTATATTAGTTCTGGGCATATAACCAGTTGTTTCCACAGCATGTAATAAGGACACATGCTCCATTATGTTCATAACAATCGAGTTTATAATAGCCAGAAGCCGTAAAGAACACAGACATCCCCCAACAGAGGAATGGATACAGAAACTATGACAAATATACCTACACACAATGGAGCACCATTCAGCTATTTAAAAGAATGAATTTTTGAAAATTTCCAGCAATTGGAAAGAAATGGAAAATATGATCCTGAGTGTGGTAACCCAATCACAAAAGAACAAATGGATATAAGTTTAGGAGCTTGGAATTCCCAAGACCCAATTCCCATCTAAAATTAACCTCAAATTTAAAAATAAGTAAAGTATGTAAAGGACATGTATTCATTGCATTATAAAGGAATATACATACATCAAAAATGCTGAGCTAAATTAATTTTACTTGTGTATATACTACAAGCAATTGCAACATACTTTTCCACATATACCACAGGTATCTTAAATTATAATGATCACAATGACAAATATATTTCATCACTAATATTTTCAGGATGTACTAGAAACAGTCAAACTAACAGGATGAGAAAAGAATACTCCAAATGATTAATGGTCTCACAAAAAAAGAAATCCTTCCGTGTATTTTCATTTCTGAATTGATACAACAATAGAATAATCCTTGTCCAGAATAGGAATTCAAATGTTAAAATCTAGACAAATAGCAGACATATACTATTTAGAATTTTCTTTTAAAAATAATTTGTCCACATCACGAATATGCTATGCCCTGTTTATACTGAAGAGGTAGGTCTGATTCTGATTGACTTAGTAGTAAATGTGAATGTGTGAGAATCTCAGCTTTTTTCCAGAAATTTCATAAAATTCTGGTTCTTATTTACAAATAACATATTTATAATATATAATAAATTTCATTGGTAGTAAAGAAGTATATTTTTTTAATTTTATCATATTTATTTTGTAATCCCTAGCATATTGAAATTCCTCTTAAATCTCCAAAATATATTCATTCTTGGTAATATTTCATGTACAGCATTATTTAATTTTAGAAAATGAAAAGGACTGTACTCTTCAATTTTTATTAACTATGTATAAACTTTGATAAAATATATTATTACAGCCCTTTGAAAAATTAATTTAAATGATATCACTGGGTGCTTTGAATAAATGTAAGTTGCACAAATGATCATGTGTACAGTAATATAGTTTATTTTGTTTCTAGTCTAATCTTTCAAAACAACTCTGTGAAGACGAAAATAACAATGAAGAAAAAGGATTAGTAAAAGTGATACTATTGAGCATGTTAATTTTGAAAATCTGAAGTGGAAAATTGAGATTACTTTAGGAATTCGGTTGTGTAAAAAGTTTTGCTGTAGGAAACAAATGAAGAAACAAATGAGAAATAATTTACTTATGGTAAATAAAGCACGATAAGAAAGATTTTTGCTAATGACATTCTTGAAATCTCTAACATTGAATAGTTTAAATCTATTTGGAGTAACAAAATGCTGAAAAATATAACAAAATGTTCTCCAGGTGTATGTCCCAATTATTTCTGCTATTGCAAAAGGTGGGTTATTTTCAACAATCTCATTTCAGTCAGGATTACATTGAGAGGCAAGACATATGATAAGGCAAAGCCTGTTCCAGACCATTGATATTTTGAAGGAGAATATATTTTCAATGGAAACTCACTAATTCTTAGATAGGTTTCCTTATATTGCTAGCTTTGCAAAGAATCTTTGGAACATAAATTCACAGATCTTCCATTTGCAGTAAGAGTCACAGCTGAATATTTGTATTGCCGTGCCTCCAAATTCCTCCTGCTAATTTTTATGTTGCTGCTTCCTACATGTCTATGATAGGTAAGGTTAAAACAGCTGAATATTTGCTAAGCTGAACCTACTGACCTGGACTGGTGGTATAAGTGTGAAGTGTTTGTCAGTGGCTCAGTGAAGCATCCTATAAAAATAAAAATAAAAATAAATAATAAACATTTATCAACAAATCGAACACTTCAGAGCATAATCATTGGAAAACATTAACCAAAAGAGGGATACCACACAATCTACAAAGAAATAAATTAAGCTTCTATTAACAAACCCAAAAGGAGAATATAATTACACAAATATAAAAATTTTGTCAAAAATAACAGGAAGCAATTATCACTATTCCTTCATATCTCACAGCCGTAATGCACTCTATTCTCCAATAAAAGATATAGACTAACAGACTGAATATGTAAGCAGGACACAACATTTTGCAGCATTTAAGGACTGCATCTCAGTGTCAAAGGCAAACTCTAAAACAGAGTTAAAGGTTGGTAATCAAATTTCCAAACAAGTAGTCCCCAGAATCATGATGGATTATGCATTCCAAGTAACAGTAAAATAGATTGGCAACCAAATATCATAAAAAAGGCATGGAAGGCCACTTTGTAACCATCAAAGAAAAATTATAGCATGAAGAATTTTCAATTCTGAACATCTGTGCTCCAAATGCAAAGGCACTATCATTCATGAAAGAAACTTTACTGCAGGTCAAAGCATGCATTGCACCTCAGGCAGTAATTGTGCCTGATTTCAACAAATGACTCTCTTTAATGGACAGGTCACAGAAACATATACTGCATAGAAGCACAGTGAAAATAACAGCAGTTTTTATTTTTTTGTTTTTGTTTTTTTGTATTTTTACCAAATGGATTTAATAGATATCTAAAGAACATTTCATCCTAAATAAAAGAATATAATATCTTCTCAGCACACCATGATACCTTCTCAAAAATAGACAAAATAACTGGTCAAAAAACAGACCTCAACAGATATAAGCTGTTTGAAATAATTCCATGCATTCTATCAGTTCACTATAGCATAAGGGTGATCTTAAATAGCAACAACAACAACAACAACAACAACAACAACAAAACAATTAAAAACAAAATGCACCTGTAAGCTAAACAATGCTCTACTTAATAAGACATTGTTCAAGAAGGAAATAAGGATAGAAATCAAAGACTTTTGTGAATTTAATTAAAATAGAGGGTCAACATACCCAAAATTATGTGACACAAAGAAAGCAGTGCTAAGACCAAAATCCATCCTCTGAGTGCCTCCAAGAAGAAGCAGGAGAGAGCACATATTACCAGCTTAACCATATACCAGAAAAATTTAAAACAGAAACTAATACACACAAGAAGAGTAGAAGGAAGGAAATTTTTCAACTCAGGGCTGAAGCCCACCAAATAGAAGGAGAAATAGCTAGACATGAATCCAACAAAACCATGAGCAGATTGTTTGATTAAATCAGCAAGATAGAAAACCCTTGTGTATACAAACCAGAGGACACAAAGTATCCAAATTAACACAACAAGAAATGAAAAGGGATAAAGAACAATAGAAAATGAGGAAATCTAAAAAAAAAATTAAACAAAAAAATCATCAGATCCGAATACAAATACATATATATATGGAAATTCTGGATGAAATGAACAATTTCCTAGCGAGATACTAAATAGCAAATATAACTTATGATCAGACAGACCTTCAGAAGAGTCCCAAAGCCTCTAAAGGAACAGATGTGCTCATTGAAAGACCGCGTACCAACTAAAAAAACAATACCAGATGGTTTCTTTGCAGAATTCTATCAGAACTTCAATATAGACCTAATACCAAAACTTAGCAAAATATTCTACTAAATAGAAGGAGACAGAAACCTACCCTGCTTGCTGTATTGTGGCGTCCACCCTCGCCAGCAAGGAATGACGCAACACAGGAAGATCTTCTTCAAGCAATTTACTCAGGACCCTTGTACTTCTTCTCCTTCTTCTCCGTCTTCTGATCCCGAGAGAATCAGCCCAGCCCTTAAATACTAATAGCCAGCCAATCAGGCTTAGCCATGTGGGCATTGCTGATAGGTTGTATCCACGTGGAAGGCACAAGACTCAACAGGCTCCACCCAAATAAGGACTTGTTAACAGTTAACGACAGTTAACGACAGTTAACGGGCAAGCAGCTCCCTACAGTTCCTCCTTTTTCTTTTTAAACACGCATCCTGGCAAGAGTAGAGGTTTGACCTCTGATATATCATTTGCCCATCAGGTGGACTCATGGACCTTGTTTCGACGCCCTTCTGAGCCATCAGCCCAGTGGATTTTGGCAAACCCATCTGGTACCTTTTGCTCAGAGACGGGTTCTGGGGTACCAACCCGTGTGCAATCAAACATGCTCCCCTCAAGGGCCCCTGAGTGCAGTGCTTAACCTCGCATCCTAAGTGTGGAAAGCATCTTATTAGGCCTTCATGACTGCCAGCCAGGCCTAGGAGGACTGTCCAGCTTCAATGGCTGTGAATGCCTGTACCATCATTGCAACCTGTCTTTGTTGGATACACCTCATCCTGCAGATGCACCACAGGCAAACAATTGAAAGTACTATCAAAAGGATGGCAAGGGCATAGTTTTCATTTACACTCCCTCCTCTTTATCTAAAGGTGAATAAGGTATATCAATAGACTTGTTAGAACTAAAACGACAAGGAAACAGCTTAGTATCATGGCGTATCAGCATGGGTCTCGGGAACACCAACAAGATCGCCCATCTTGGCTCCATCTACACCAGCATCATCATCTTGCCAAGAGTCAGTAACAGCAGGAGGATCTTCATTTTTATTGCAGCGTCTGGTCAGCCGCTCAGGCACCCACAGTGGATCTTGTTGAGTCTGAGGAAACACACAAACAGAACGTCTCGCCCACGCCATCACTGGATCAGCGCCATGCCATAATCAAGCAAGCACATCCTTCCATTTAACATAACCCTTCAAGGTATTATTAGGTCATTGGTGCCGATCAGATGCAGCCAAACCATCATTATCCAGATTCAAAAAATTTAAAGTAAATAATGCCAATGAAAGTCGTTCTTTGGGTGTTCTACCATACCCAATTCCCTCTTTTTGTTTTGTTAAACATTCCTTAAGGGTACGATGAGCACGTTCAACAATGCCTTGGCCCTGAGGATTATAGGGTAGACCATGATTCAAGATTATATTCATTTGCTTGCAAATGGATTGAAAAGACTGAGCTGTATAGGCAGGGCCATTGTCTGTCTTAAACTGTTGAGGTTGCCCCCAAGCCGCCCATGCTTCAAGGCAATGTGTAATAACGTTACGTGTCTTTTCTCCACTCAAGGCTGTAGCATGAATGATGCCAGAACAAGTATCCACAGAAACATGAACATATTTTAAAGTTCCAAATTCAAAAATATGAGTAATATCCAGTTGCCAAATTTTTAAAGGTAGCAAACCTCTTGGATTAATTCCTAAACTAGGGGGATGATTATAAACAGCACATTGTTGACATTCGAGCACAATTTGTCTGGCATCTGCTCGGGATAATCCAAACCTTCGTTGCAAGGTCTTTGAAGGAATATGAAATTGCTTATGAAAATTTCGGGCATTTTCCAAAGCAGAACTCAAAAAGGCATATTCCATTCTAGTGCAACAATCAACCAGATCATTTCCTTCACTTAATGGGCCAGGTAAGCGTGTATGAGCTCGAATATGTTGTATAAAAAATTTTGACTCTCTCAGCCAAATGATCTTTTGTAACTCTCTCAGTAATTGACGAACAGTACTGCTTTGTTTTATAGGTCCGGCTACCTCTAGAATTTTTACAGCATTTACCACATATGCCGAATCGTAAAGCAAATTAAAGGGAAAAAGGCATTTTTTAAAGACTTCCAAGACAATTTGCAACTCAACCACCTGTGGAGAATTTGGCTGGAATTGATACAGGACTGGTTTCTGATGTTCTACCATATACACCCCACATCCAGTTTTTGATCCATCTGTAAATATATTGGGAGCATCTGGCAAAGGATTTTGTGCAGTTACCTTTGGAAACACAACAGGATGTTCTTTAAAAAAGAAAAGCAAAGGGTGCTTGGGATAATGATTATCTATAATACCATGGAAACTACAGCGCAATATGGCCCAGTCATCAATTGCTCCATGTAATATTTGTACTTGAAAAGCAGTATATGGAATAATCAGGGAGGCTGGATATCTCCCAAAAAAACTGCACACACTGTTGCATTCCATTAAAGGCCAATTTTGCAACAGCAGTGGGGTAATGCTCTATGGATTTTGCTGGTGAGGCTTTAAGATGAATCCATAATAAGGGCCCTGCCTGCTATAACAGCCCTGTAGGCTGCAAAAAGATAGGCAGAATGCACAGGATAATATCCAAGTCCTCTGTGCAACGATATAGTACTGCATCCTGTAGTCCTTGCTCTACCTTCCTCAAGGCCACTCGAGCCTCCTTAGTTAGTTGTCTAGGAGAATCCAGGGCTGAATCACCGGCTAAAAGATTGAATAATGGCCTTAATTCATAATTAGGTATTTTCAAATAGCTTCGGATCCAGTTTATATCACCCAACAACTTCTGAAAGTCATTAAGTGTCTTGAGATTATCCTTTCTAATTTCAATCTTTTGTGGAACTACTGTAAGAGGATCCAATCTTGCTCCTAAATAAGAGACTACACTGGTTTTTTGAACCTTATCGGGGCAACAAACAATTGCTTTCTTCTCAATAATCTTATTAGCTCTTCATAAGCCTGATCCAAAACCTTCTCACCTTTATTACTCAGAAGGATATCATCCATGTAGTGGATGCATCTTACTCTGGAATATTGCTCTCTTAGAGGAGCGATGACAGCACTCACAAATACTTGACACATAGTGGGGCTATTAGCCATGCCCTGAGGTAACACTTTCCATTCATACCTCTTATCAGGTTCCTCGTGATTACAGGAAGGGATGGTAAATGCAAACCGCTCCCTGTCTTTAATGCAGAGGGGGATTGAAAAGAAACAGTCTTTTATATCGATTACTATGACTGGCCAATGGCTAGGTAAGGCAGACAACAAGGGAAGGCCTCGCTGCACTGGACCCATCACTTGCATTTGTTGATTAATAGCGTGGAAGTCATGAAGCAGCCTCCATTTTCCTGTTTTTTTTTTAAAACGAAAACGGGTGTGTTCCAAGGAGATACTGAGGTCTGAATGTGCCCAAGGGAGAGCTGTTCACTTACTAAGGAATGAGCTGCTGCAAGGTTTTCAGAGGAAAGGGGCCATTGAGGAATCCACACCGGTTCCTCTGTCTTCCATGTGCTGGGAATGCCCTCCTCAATGGCCCCTAGGAAAAACCCAGACCTTGCCAATTGGGTCTTTGTTGAGCAACAACTGGGCTAGTTCTTCCTTGTAAAAATTTCCCAATGCCCCTTCCAGGGTAATGCCCCATTTGCTTCATGAGTTGTTGCGAGACTTCCGAATATTAATTGGTTAATTTATAGCCCATATTCTTCAGCAAATCCCTCTCCCATAGGGTGATTGGCAAATCTAGGACATAGGGCTGTATCACGCCAGAGTGTCCTTCCTGATCTTGCCACTTGAGCTGTCTTGCACTAATATCCGGGGCCTTTCATAACCCAAGCCCTGTAATGTTTGAGAGGAGATCTGGATTGGCCAGCTTGCCAGCCAATCCTTTTTAGCTATTATGCTTTTGTCAGATCCCGTGTCCAGTAGTCCCTGAATTTGTCTATTTTCAATTTGCAATTCTACAATGTGGAGCTGGTCTAAATCCAGTGCCAAAAATGTAAGGTTATTGCCAGTGGATCCGAACCCTTTTTTCCCCCTATTTACTTTCTGAGCTGGAAACTTTGCATGCAAACTAGGGAGCACAATTGCTGAGCTATTCTATCTCCTGGGGAAATAACTGTAATTCCTTTTGGGGACTCTACCATTATCTCGACTATTCTTTTGAAATCTGGATAAATAATCCCCGGGTGCACTATTAAGCCTCTCAAAGCATTGGATGATCTACCAATGAGTAGGCCCACGGTATCAGGGTCAAGGGGCCCTTTAAAATCAATATCAATTATTTGGACTCCCATTTGAGGAGTTAATACGAGCCTGGAGGTGGAGCGGAGGTCCAATCCTGCAGAATCAGCAGTGCCTCTCCGCGGTCCCTTGGATGGCGAAGGGATGGCCATCTCTCTGATGTGGGACTGGTGGTTTGTTCCTCAATGGCCCCATATATTTGTGGGCCCTGGGGACAAGGGCCCTGCTGGCCGTTTTTTTGCCAAGCACCTCCATAGCCAGATGGAAGGGGCTGTCCATGTATATCCTTAAAGGACCTACACTCATTAGCCCAATGATTTCCCTTTTTGCACTTGGGACTCAACCCAGGTTGTCTAGGGTGTAGAAAAATTTCACCCATGCCTGTGCTTCCTCTTTCCAGACATTGTTTTTTAAGATGGCCCAGCTTTCCACACCTGAAGCAAGCTCCTGACTGTGGCTTCCTGTTCTGTGTTAATTGTACCACAGCCGGAGCAAGACCTACATTAGTCAGCGGCCCTCCTAACTCAATGCACGCTTTCATCCATTCCTCTATCCCCTTGTTTTTGAACGGGGTTATAGCTGCACGGCACTCCTTTGTGCATTGTTCAAAAGCAAACTGCTTTATTAGGGGCCCTGCCAATCCACATTGCCAAAAATTCTGGTGGCAGTCTCGAGGAGTCGAGGAACAAAATCAGAGAAATGCTCCATAGGCCCTTGAATAACCTTAGTAAGATTTCCTGTTACCTCCCCTTTATTGGGGAGGGACTTCCAAGCTTTTACAGAAATATCATTGACTTGATTGTATACTTGCACCGGATAACCAGTCTGTTGTTTGGCGTACCTTCCTTCACCCAGGAACATATCCCTATCCCATTGTGGGTTGCCCACCGCTATGTTAACTGCCTCCTGCTCAGTTGCAAATTCTATAAGGAATGCTCTCCAGTCAAGGTATTGTCCTGGGCTTAGGCAGGCACGAACCAATGAACTCCAATCCCCAGGAGTCATACAGTGCCTAGTGAGAGCCTCAACTTGAGCCACCGTGAAGGCAGACGATGTTCCATAATTTCGAACTGATTCGTCCAAAAATTTAATAACTTTAAAGTCTAAAGGCGCATGACTCCTTTGCCCTTGTGGATTCTGAAACACTGGATAAGCTAAAGAGAACTCAGTGCGAACCTGTGACCAAACTTGTGGACAAAAGGAACTCCCTGTATACAGGGTAGTCTCTAGATTAGGTGTAGGAGTGGAAGGTGCTGGCAGGGTGGGGACGGCCACACCCATTGATGGCGCTGCCACCCCTGCCTTATCTCTAAGTTTCTTCCTCTGTTTTAGGCTTGCTCCCTCCAACTGTTCAACCAGAGCATGTATCTCCTCCTTCTCAAGATCAGAATCTCCCGAAATAAAATCTCCTAACCCTTCTGAGGCAGGGTAGAGAGACTTTGACCCCTTTTTCCTTAACACTCTCTGTCTTTTCTGATCTTTCCTCTTGTAAGATTTCTAAAGCAGTTTGTCCATCCTCTATGGCCTTACAGCATTTTTTATCTTCTAAACAGCCTCTAAAAAGCTTACAAATAGATTTTACTCCTCCTTTGAGTGTGCCCTGATCCCAGGCTAAGTCCAGATCCTTCCCTAACCTATCCCAGCAGGCGACCGTTAGGCTGCCATAAACAGCGAACCAGGGTGCCACGGTATTACATTCATTAAGAAATCTCTCTAAGGTCGATTTCTTGATCTTTAAATTCTTTAATAAAACCAGCCCCTGAAGAGCCAGAAAAATTGGATGAGACTGTGAAGTCCCCATTTTAAAAATTAAGGCTCTAAGTCCTTTACAAAAAGAAAGCAGGAAAAAAGGTAGGAAACTGCTATCAGAGCAGGTCCATAAATTGTAACTCTTTACTTTTCACTATGTTGCTAATCTGCGAACTTAAACTTCCACGGACTTTACTTTCACTTTTGATTTGCCTTCCGCAAACTTTTCCCTTCCTCTTTGTTTACAGAGAGGAACAGGCTGTCCGTTTTTAACGGTCCCTTTTGTCCCACCTTTCCTGGGAACTTTATTGTCTCTCACTGAGAACTTTATTGTCCCATTTAACCGGGAACTTTATTGTCCCATTTAACCGGGAACTTTATTGTCCCATTTAACCGGGAACTTACCATCGCGCTACCCTGGCTGTGAGAAGTTCTGATCTTCAAACCCCATGAACGAGGAGAGTTTCTTGTCCCGGGTTTCAGCACCAGTTGTTACGTCCACCCTTGTCAGCAAGGAATGACACAACACAGGAAGATCTTCTTCAAGCAGTTTAATCAGGACCCTTGTACTACTTCTTCTCCCCTGTACTACTTCTTCGCCCTCCTGTACTTCTTCTTCTTCTGACCGCAAGAGAATCAGCCCAGCCCTTAAATACTAATAGCCAGCCAATCAGGCTTAGCGATGTGGGCATTGCTGATAGGTTGTATCCACGCGGAAGGCGCAAGACTTAACAGGCTCCACCCAAATAAGGACTTGTTAATTGTTAACGACAGTTAACGACAGTTAACGGGCAAGCAGCTCCCTACATTATTCCATACATACTTTTGTTTTGTTTTGTTTTTTATTCGATGAATTTTTTTATTTACATTTCAAATGATTTCCCATTTTCTAGCCCCCCACTCCCCAAAAGTCCCAAAAGTCCCATAAGCGACGTTTTCGTTTTGACCTATACTGCTTCACTGAGTCTTTCCAGAACAAGGGGCCACACCTCCGTTCTTCTTGTACCTCATTTGATGTGTGGATTATTTTTTGGGTATTCCAGTTTTATAGGTTAATATCCACTTATTAGTGAGTGCATACCATGATTCATCTTTTGAGTCTGGGTTACCTCACTTAGTATGATGTTCTTTAGCTCGATCCATTTGCCTAAGAATTTCATCAATTCATTGTTTCTATGGCTGAATAGTATTCCATTGTGTATATATACCACAATTTTTGCATCCAATCTTCTGTTGAGGAATACCTGGGTTCTTTCCAGCTTCAGGAAATTATAAATAGGGCTGCTGTGAACATAGTGGAGCATGTATCCTTATTACATGCTGGGGAATCTTCTGAGTATATGCCCAGGAGTAGTATAGTAGGATCTTCTGGAAGTGAGGTGTGCAGTTTTCGGAGGAACCGCCAGACTGATTTCCAGAGTGGTTGAACCAATTTGCAACCCCACCAACAGTGAAGGAATGTTCCTCTTTCACCACATCCTCGCCAACACCTGCTGTCTCCTGAATTTTTAATCTTAGCCATTCTGACTGGTGTAAGGTGAAATCTCAGGATTGTTTTGATTTGCATTTCCCTAATGACTAATGAGGTTGGGTATTTTTAAAGATGTTTCTCGGCCATCGGAAGTTCTTCAGGTGAGAATTCTTTGTTTAACTCTGTACCCCATTTTTAAAGGGTTATTTGGTTTTCTGGAGTCTAACTTCTTGAGTTCTTTATATATATTGGATATTAGCCCTCTATCTGATGTAGGATTGGTGAAGATCTTTTACCAATTTGTTGGTTGCCGATTTTTCTTTTGATGGTGTCCTTTGCCTTACAGAAACTTTGTAATTTTATGAATTATTACTTGTTGAAAAGGCTATCTTTTTTCCATTGGATGTTTTCAGCCCCTTTCTCGAGGATCAAGTTGCCATAGGTGTGTGAGTTCATTTCTGGATTTTCAATCCTGTTTCATTGATCTGCCTGCCTCTCACTGAACAAATACCATGCAGTTTTTAACATTTTTGCTCTGTAGTATTGCTTGTGGTCAGGGATACTGATTCCAACAGAATTTCTTTTGTTGCTGAAAATAGTTTTAGCTATCCTGGGTTTTTTGTTATTCCAGATGAATTTGAGAATTGCTCTTTCTAACTCTGTGAAGAATTGAGTTGGGATTTTGGTGGGTAATGCATTGAATCTGTATATTGCTTTTGGCAAAATGGCCATTTTAACTATATTGATCCTGCCAATCCATGAGCATGGGAGGTTTTCCATTTTTTAGGTCTTCTTCCATTTCCTACTTCAGCGTCGTGAAGTTCTTGTCATACAGATCTTTCATATGTTTGGTTAGAGTCACCCCAATGTAATTTGTACTGTTTGTGGCTATTGTGAGGGGGGTCATTTCCCTAATTTCTTTATCAGCCTGCATATCCTTTGAGTATAGGAAGGCCACTGATTTGCTTGAGTTGATTTCATAACTTGCCACGTTGCTGAAGTTGTTTATCAGCTGTAGGAGTTCTCTAGTGGAGTTTTTAAGGTCACTTAGGTAGACTATCATGTCATCTGCAAATAATGATAGTTTGACTTCTTCCTTTCAAATGTGTATCCCTTTGTCTGGAGTGCATGAGATCCCTAGGGCGTCTCTTAATACTACCATGTTCTGTGATTTAAAGTCAATGGGAAACTACAACAGCCTAATCCAAGCAGATGACAAAGGACACAGACCCATCAGGAATGAAGGTATAGGTCAATCCTCTAGGAAAGAAGCAAAGACGTGCTGAGGTACTTCCCGAAGGCGAAGGAGATACAGAATGAGTACCATGGCAAGGTAGTTATAAATACCAGCTAAAATCACTTAACCAGATGCAGAAACGAGGATTATCACTTTAACATCAATTGGTATTGAAATACTGAAAGAATGTTCCCGAGGGACATTTCTCCATTGTAAATTTACAAATGTGTTTGTGATTGTACTAGGAATAGTTATATCATGTTAGGCGTATTCACTATCCCGTTTTGCTTCATGTGGACTTGAGATATTATTTATGTCAAATTGACAAGTGGTAGATTGTAGTGGCTATTCCTGATTGTCAACTTGACTATATCTGGAATGAACTACAGTCTAGAATTGGAAGGCTCACCTATGACCCTAATTTGGACGCTCAAATATATAACTTTCTGACCTGGATCTTGGTATAGAGATCTTGAAGCATAGTGACTAAGACACGGAGATCTTCGAGTTCAAGATCATTAGGGATTAAAGGCATGGATGCACACACCTTTAATCTGGGCCACACTCTCTGTTGGAGACCTACAGCCTTTAATCTGGGCCACACCCTCTGTTAGAGATGCACAGCCTTTAATCTGTGCTACACCCTCTGCTGGAGATATATAATGACATTGAAAGAAGGAAGATTTACTCTCTCTCACTCTTCCTAGCCTGCTTGCCTCCTGGGACTGAAAAACTGCTATATCCTTGTACGTCCATCCACAGCTGCTGCTGACCATTGTTGAGGAGTTGGACTATAGACTGTAAGTCATCAACAAATTCAGTAACTATATAGAGACTGCCCATATGGTCTGTGACTCTAGAGAACCCAATCTAATACAATCCAGGTCTATATAAATATATTATTAGCATGGAGAATTCTAGGTTCTCTGCTTCCTCTCCTGTAAACAAGGTGTTCCTAGTGGTTTTCAAGATATCCAGATCCAGCATTTGGATCTGGTCAAAAGCAATACAACTCCTGTCATTCTGACTTAAGAATTTGGATATTGAATTTTGCAACTATTAAATAAATTTTCTCTTTCTAGTTTGTCATCATGCCCATAAATCATTTGGCATTATTTAAAACATACTGAAGATATTATTAACTATAATTGACCACAGTCTGCAAAAAGAGGCATGGTAAGATTTAGGTTTGTGTATAGTGTGGATAATGGAAGAATTTTTTATATCTTCAAGAAAGCAAATTGTTCCAATTACAATTCTTATTGTAGAACCCGTCAATAAGCACAGAAGTGAGAAAAGACATTTACTGAAGGATGGTTTGGGAGCCGAATGAAATATCACCTTATTGGTAGGAGGGTATAAGCTAAGGGGCAATGTTGTTGTACAATCCACAAATTTATGTGTTCAAATCTTTGATATAGAGTTTCATTAACTAATGACCTAGGATGAGGTAGCAGAACACATATGTAAAAGTAATGCTCTTGATATTAATTTTAAAGAGAATAGATTGTTTAAAACAGATTTATTCTTCAAAATAATGTGCAGGCTCTAATATTACAAAAAGACATTTAAAAGTATTTAAATTGCCAATGTTCTATTAGTTGCAGTTAACAATTCTATCACAAGCTCAAGATTTTAACTCACCCATATTTGTTATTAAAAATATCAGAAAAGTGGATCTATTATATCCTAAACAAACTGTGGCACAGGAAACTCAAATAAAAAAGATAGTTTATTTAATTTAAATGATTTTAAAAGCTTTGAGAAAATGTTAATTTGTTAAGACCTTACCTAAGCTTGCCAAAAGATAATATAAACCTCTCTTTGGTAGTCTCAAGGGGAATCTAAATCCTAATCCCATAGACAATTAACTGATGTGGGATAATTTACTTTACAAAAACGGCAATTGTTGGCTCTTTCACAACAGTCCTTTTGTAAAGGGACCTCTAATGTAAATTCATATTTGTTTACCTCCAAGAAAAGTTTGAGCACCCTATTATGGCTCTGTTGCTATGTTAATACAAAATTATGAGATAGAATCAGAAAAATGTTTAATAAAAAATGATATGTATTCCTTAGTCCAAAGAGGCATTACATTGGTTTTTGAAGAATACTAGTAGTTGGCCTTTTGCATAGAAAAATTTTAAGGCAAATTTGATAATCTTTATTTCAAACACAAAATTTTTAAAATTTGCCTCTCTATATATTTTTGTTAATGTATGCATACAGTCGATAAATAATGCATTTACTATATTTATAAACAGCTCCTCTATGATAGAGAAATATAAACATTTAGATTGCATGTTTATTATCTTAAATAATTCTCCTGCTTCACAAAAAATTAAATTATGTGTTATAGCCACTCTTTATTAAGATATTAAGTAATCAAGATTTTAATTTGTAGACTTATAATTAAAATAAATATCTCATGACTTACAATTGCTTAAAATTATATTTTTTAAAATTATATATTTTTATAGATATTGCTAATATTCAAATTTTATATGAATATGAATTATAAAGAGTATATTATATACTCTCTTTTGCTTTTAAGACATTTACAACTCATTCTACATTTTCCAGATACTTTAATGAATACAATGCCAGAACAGATTTACATATCAGTCAAATTATAGACTTTACAATAAGGGTTAATTCTTTATATCATCAAAATAATAATAGCTTAAGACAATAATTTAATATTTCTAGAAATGTACAAGTCAAAGTATAAAGACTTGTCCTTAGTGTCCACAAGTTCTTCATATACCACACAATAGTGGTAATTCTGGAGGATTTGTACCTAATCAAGAGAAAAAAATGTAATTCATATTTGTGATTTAAAAAAATTAATTAAAAATGTACATATGACTATTAACAGGTTTTCAAGCTTTTAATTATAATTGTGATAAGAGAAGAAGCACCTAAAATTGAATTAGTCATTGCCTATCTTGTTTTTCTATACTAGATTTCTCAATAATTTTACTACAAATAATATAACTAACTTTTACAGTGAGTCATTTGAGATGTTTTGTTAACAATATAATATTAGGCATATTACTGAGATTCCTTATAATCCTCAAGGACAGGATATTGTGGAATAGGCTCATAGAACGTTAAAACAATATTTTCATAAACAAAAGAGAGGAGAATCATATCTCCATACAGCACAATTTTTAGAATTTCAAAACCAAGGAACTCTGAGTGTGGGAAGAGGAAAAGTTTGTGTTTTTTCTACAGTATGCTGAAGGACATGCTAGCAGCCAGAGTGGTTAACAAGTTATGCAGATCATTGAAAATGGTCTCGGTCCATGACATTTTTAGACAACTTCTGCTAATGCTGACATTACAGACATCTGTAGACTCAACATCCCCCTGCAGAATTTTTATGTCTTATGAACATTTCAGAAGAAACATGCAATCCCTTGATAATCGGCCTTTTCCTGACTACCACTGTGGTGGCTCCTTGAGTGGCAGGGGAATGATTAGGACATACCATTGTAATCATCGTTAAATTAGCTAAACAATTTCAATTAGCAATAGAGGCTTCTATTGAATCTCTTGCTTCCCTGCAAAGGCAAATAGCTCCACTTTCCCAAGTTACAGAAACTAATGTAACATAAATGAAAACCCACACTGCTATCTCCAGCAAACCTTTAAATTCCCATAGATAGATATACCAAGGAATTCCATCACACACACACACAAACACACACTTACACGTGCATATACACACAAATTTAAAAGAAAACGGAAATAAAAATAAAAAACAAATGTACACAGTATCTATGAAAAAAATCCAGCATTTCAAAGCATACTGAAGAAAAAAAAAAAAAAAGGGGGGGGGGAGGCAGAAACTCAGCTTTAGAAAAGCAAGAAACCACTGAATAGTAATTTTCAACACAGGGAGATACACGTCCACAGGGAGCTAACCAAGAAAATTACAAGAAATAGCAGGAAGTAAAAATCACTATTCCTTTATATTCCTTAAACTCAATACACACAATTCCCCCAATGGAAAGACATAGATTAATAGCCTGGATATAAATAGGACCCAATACTTCGCTGAATATAGGAAACTCATTTCAGTGTCAAAGACAAACAGTACTTCAGAGTAAAAGGCTGGAAATTTTTTTCTAAGCAAATGTTCCCAGGAAATGAGCTGGATTTGTCATTAATATAAAAGTGATTTTCATCTTAAAGTTGTCAAAAAAAACAAAGAAGGACACTTCATGCTTATAAAAGGAAATATCCACCAAGAAGAACACTCAATTTTGAATATTTATGCTCCAAATACAAGGTCACCTGCATTCATAAAGGAATTTTTACTAAAGCTTAAAGCACTCTTCACACCACACAATAATTGAGGTGTGACTCAATGACTTCAACACCCCATATTGTTCAATGGACAGATCAGGAAAACACAAAATAAACAGAGATAGAGTGAAAGTAACAAGTTTTGGACCAAATATATTGAATAGATAAAAAGAATATACATTTTCAGTATGACCATATCCATTATCCACAAAACACACTTCAACAGATATTAGAAAATCCAAATAATCCCATGCCTCCTGTTAGATCACTATGGAGCAAAGGTTTTATTCAATAGAAACAATAACAACAGAAAGCCTACAGACACATGCAAGCTGAACAGTGCTCTACACAATGATATATTGGTCAAGTTAGAAATATAGAAATAAAACAATTTATCAAAAAGAAACAAAATAAATTTGTGGATTTTAATGAAAATGATGGCAAAGTATTCCCAAATTTATGAAATACTATAAAAGGTGTCCTAAGAGGAATATCCATAGGTCTGTGTGCCTCCAAAAGAAGCTGGAGGAATCACATACTAGCAACTTAACAGCACACATGGAACCTTTAAAACAGAAAGAAGCTAATACATCAAAGAGGAATAGAATGCAGGAAATCATTGACTCACTGCTGAAATCAAATAGGTAAAAGCAAAATAAAACTCTACAAAGAAGCAAGATATCATTGCATTTATCAACTCTGTTATTCTGCTTAGTGTAAGAGTCACATTTGTTTGTTTTAATTTCTACTATTCAGCGATATTAGATTATTTCCAGCCTAATATCTGTGACATAAGATGAAGCCCCCGTCAGTGTTTTGAGATAAAGGTAAATAAATTCAGATGTTCTGAAGATGTACATGAACCAAACACATTTGTTAAAAATGTCACTAAGATGATGTGTAAAGACATTCTCTTGTACTCCTAGATTGGCACCTACTACAACTGTTATTATAGATGACTCCACAAGAAAACAGTGAACTCATATGTAAAGACCAACAACCCAATATAAGTCAGAAGATTATCATACCTTATTGAAAGGGATATTGAAGGATTTTAACAGCCAGAGATGTCAAGGATATAAAAATCAAAGCTAAAGAATCAACCTTACTCTGCTAATGTTGGTTCACTTTGACTGTTACAAAAAAATGCATCTCCATGGAAATCCTGCATATTTATGTTATAGTTTCTGTTTATATGGGTCTCAGATCAGAGGGAATAGGTACTGTTCCTTTTCCTTTTGCTTTTTTTAATATCCATGTCTACCTAATAGGTTTTCTTTTTTTATATTTTTATTTTTTATAATATTTGTTTACATTCCAAATAGTTTCCCCTTTCCCGGATCCCCCCTCCTCATATGTCCCATAAACCTTCTTCTCTCCATTCCTTCTCAAATCACCTCCCTACTTTTTATCTGTCCTTATATTTCCTTCCAATGCTAGATCAATCCTCTCTAGGATCAGGACACACTCCATACTTCTTCATCCTTAGGAAGAAATCTGAATAGATTCATTGCAACTTTATATTATTTTTAATATAGACAAATGACTGGGGATGTGTATGGTTTATGCCGTAGAAGAGATAAGGTTAAAGAAAGTGATTTGAGAGAATATATTAAATGAAAAACAGAAAGTGAGCATGTAGGGATATAAAAATAAACTGTGTACAATGTTAGTCTCTATGGTAAAAATAAGAAAAAAATTCACAACTTAGGAAATATTTCTTTTCATAATGTTCTAGTATAGTGTTCTATATTATATTACATTGAAGGGTTTTTAGTTACATCTTTAGCTCAATACAGGATTGTATATAAATCAATAAATCTTTAAAATGGCCTTGTTCTAGCAATATCTCAAGGAGACTAGTGAACTCTCTGCTATAGAAAATATATGAATAGCTAAACCATTTGCTAAATAAGAAAACCACATCAGACCATTTGGATGACTTTGACTTCCATATGGACCCTTGGAAAGGTTGATTTCAAGTATAAATCCATACCCACTCACAAAACGCATAATCCAATATAGAAATGATATATACATACATACATAACAAATATTATATATATAACTAATATTATATATATCATAAATTAGAAACCACAAGAATGTTCCACTGCAAAATGAGTGTTGATGTCCCTTGCCTTTACAGGTTATCCTTGAGACACAATCAATCTGTTTCTACTTCCCAAGAATATGGGTGGAAAGAAGAATGCTTATAGAGCATCTGGGGAGATGGAGAACTGGGAAAGTTGAAATCATTTGGGATGTACACAAAGAATAAAAAAGAAACTGGGCCACCAAGTATAAAGAGGAAATTACTAGTCACTTAGGTTTGGACTTCCTTCATGCTATGTACTCAGTGAGGCAACTGTCTTGTCTCAACTCTATTGTTCCTTTTGCCAAAATCTATAGATTCTGACTTAAGACAAATAATATAAAACTTACAGAGACCTATATCCCGGCATACTTTCGTATATTTGGTGTACAAAAGAGTAAACCTAATTCAGTTCAAGGAATTTTTTTTTCTGTTTCTCCACTATTTCATTTTCATCTGCCTAGAATTAAGCTAAAGGTCGCCAGCTCCATCACTGCAGCCTTATCTGTCAGTTAAGGAAATGTGGGCATCTTTTAAGGATTGAATGGCTTCTATGACTATTATTCTATCCAACATCTCACAATTAAAAATTGTCTCGTCTGCTTTTCAAGGATGATTGGTCAGAAACTTATATGAGACAGAGTGTCTCTTGTCATCATTCATCATGGTATGGATTTGTAGCACTAAAATGGCAGTTTGCGTTGATTAATATCTGAGTTTAAGGGAGGGATGATACAGTCCATCTTAGGTTTGTAACTAAGGACTCGGTTCCCATGTGACATGTTTTCTCCCATGATATCAACAGGACATTATGTGAATTTCTCTTGTATCCTGGAGAATCATTGTCATCCCCAGTGATGATACCAGTGTTATAACAACAACAGCTCCAACGATTTTCAAACAGTGCTTTCTGGCTACCTCCATGTACATGTGGAAAAGCCTGTGTATACTTAGAAGAAAAAAAATGGGGGGGTAGAGGGTTGAGCATGAGGCAGAAGAAAGCTTGCATTCTATTTCAGTAAAACCAACATGTAAGAAGTGGTCCTGGTGTCTGCCTAATGATGTTTAAGCAGGGATATGGATCTTCCTGAAGGAGGTGCCCTTGAGCTGGGCAATCCAATGAGCCTCAGTAATTTTTGCATATCAGGATAAAAAATAATTCACTGCTTATCCTAATTTCTGAAAATTAAGTATAGAATATTATGTGTTGCATTCTCCAAACAGAGGCTGACTAGTCCAAAGATATAAATCTTGAACTTTTACATTTTCTTTACTAGAGGCAGGGAGATGAGAGGGATTTAACTAGTGTATAAAGACAAGTGTTCAGGAGTTTTCTAGTGATTTCCCCTAGGCTGCCATTTTAGGTAAACTTTAAAAAAAGGGAAAGATGAAATGAATCTGAATTACAATAATTCTTGTTTTCCTTATATAATTTGTATAATTGCCCTGTTTCAAACAGAGAGATTGTCAAGAACTTTTCCTAATTTATAAGCTTCAATATTGTCTAATTATTTTTGCTTTAGAGGAACCTTGTAATTACATGAGGTTGAATTTATCAATTGCTGATTTTAATAGCTTAGACATTTATCATTTCTTTAGAATATGGACTCTTGCAAAATTATCAATGCAATTCATTGATATTTCTTACTTTCTCCTATATGAGATCCAAAGTTCCTATTTTTATATTAAGTTCATTTATTCTGTTGGATGTTACATTTGTGCAGGGTGATAAATATATTTTCATTCTCCTATATATAAACATTCAGATAGAGGAACACAATTTGATGAGGATGCTTCTTGTGTCAGTTAAATGACTGAATATTTTATAAAAGTTTAAATGTCCATAGATGTGTTTACTTTGGGGATTTTTTTTTTTCAATTGAAATTATCAACCAGTATGATTTTGTACAAATGAGAGGCATTTATTATTATTTTATAGTAGAACTACTAGAGGTAAGTGATGGCAATTTCTCACAAAGTTTTTTGATTATTTTGCATTCTATAAGTGATCCTAAATTTTTGTCCATTTGATGTTGAGAATTGTAATATTAAGGTTTATAAAAAATGTGTTTATAAAATAATTTAAAAATAGTTTTTTTTTTCTGGAAAAACACTCTGATACAATTCTAAGCATACAATTGCATTTATAATACAAATGTAAAATGAAGTGGAAGTAATTTCTGAAGAAAATGAAGATTTGCTTTTTTTATTTATATATTTTTTATTTACATTTTAAATGATTTCCCCTTTTCTGGGTCCACTATCCCCGCAAGTCCCATAAGACCTCTTCCATCCCCCTGTTCTTCCATCCACCCCTTCTCAATTCCCTGTGCTGGAATTCCCCTATACTCTTGCACTGAGTCTTTCCAGAACCAGGAGCCACTCCACCATTCTTTAGGGACATCATTTAATTTGTGGATTATGTCCTGGGTATTCAA
The DNA here is from genome assembly GCF_947179515.1 of Apodemus sylvaticus. Classification (NCBI taxonomy): domain Eukaryota; kingdom Metazoa; phylum Chordata; class Mammalia; order Rodentia; family Muridae; genus Apodemus; species Apodemus sylvaticus. Next base: position 772,412 of record NW_026262998.1, read on the forward strand.
TGTTTTTAGCTTAATATCCACTTATCAGTGAGTGCATACCATGATTGATCTTTTGAGACTAGGTAGCCTCACTTAGTATGGTGTTCTCCAGCTCCATCCATTTGTCTAAGCATTTCATGAATTCATTGTTTCTAATCGCTGAATAGTACTCCATTGTGTAAATATACCACATTTTTTGTATCCATTCCTCCTTTGAAGGACACCTAGGTTCTTTCCAGCTTCTGGCTACTACAAATAGTGCTGCTATGAACATAGTGGAGCATGCGTCCTTATTGCATGCTGAAGAATCCCCTGGATATAGGCGCAGGAGTGGTATAACAGGGTCCTCAGAAAATGGCATGCCCAGTTTTCTGAGGAACCGCCAGACTGATTTCCAAAGTGTTTGCACCATTTTGCAATCCCACCAGCAGTGGACGAGGTGAAAACTCAGGGTTGTTTTGATTTGCATTTCCCTAATGATTAATGATGTTGCATATTTCTTAAGGTGTTTCTCAGCTCTCCGATGTTCTTGATGTGAAAATTCTTTGTTTAGCCCCGTATCCCACTTTTTATGGGGCTATTTGGTTCTCTGGCTTCTAGTTTCTTGAGTTCTTTTTCTATATTAGATATTAGCCCTCTGTCGGATTTAGGGTTCGTGAAGATCCTTTCCCAGTCTGTTAGTTGACGTTTTGTCCTTTTGAGAGTGTCCTTTGCCTTACAGACACTTTGCAGTTCTATGAGGTCCCATTTGTCAATTCTTGATCTTAGAGCAGAAGCTATTAGTGTTTTATTCAGGAACTTTTCCCCTGTGTCCATGTCCTCCAGGGTCTTCCCCAGTTTCTTTGCGATTAGTTTCAGTGTGTCAGGTTTTATGTGGAGGTTCTTGATCCATTTGGAGTTGAACTTGGTACAAGGAGTTAAGAATGGATCGATGCACATTTTTTCTGCATGCTGACCTCAAATTGAACCAGCACCATTTGTTGAAAAGACTATTTTTTTCCACTGCATGCTTTCAGCTACTTTATCGAAGACCAAGTGACCATAAGTGTTTTGGTTCATTTCTGGGTCTTCAAACCTATTCCATTTATACACTTGCCTGATATTGTACCAATATCATGCAGTTTTATCACTATTGCTCTCGAGTAGAGTTTAAAGTCTGGGATACTGAATCCCCCTGAAGCTCTTTTACTGTTGAGAATAGTTTTAGCTGTCCTTGGTTTTTTGTTATTTCAGATGAATTTGAGAATTGCTTTTTCTAGCTCTATGAAGAACTGGGTTGGGATTCTTATGGGGATAGCATTGAATCTGTAGAATGCTTTTGGCACTCAGATACAATTCTAGGCATACAAATGCATTTAGAATATAATTAAAAAATAAGAGTAGATATTTTTGAATATACTGAAGTTTTCATCTAATCTGTGTGTGAGACAATTGAGGAATATATATATTAATTGATAATATTGAAGTTTATTTTTTAAAAACCCAATAATATAATAGGCATATAAATCTTTCCCATTTTATCATTTCCTAAAGATATCCTTTGCGAACCTATGCAACTTTCCTAAATTATCCTATGCAATCCTCAATTTTGTGTTACAAATGTTATATGAAAATCGTCTCTTTTATCAGGAAATGTTACCACTTCATTTATCAATTATATCCTAAAAGTATTTGTATGACTATTATTTATGAGATTTTTTTTAAATATACCTCAATATTATCAAATATTCTTTGTCATCCTCAAATTTCACACACAGGATAGATGAGAATCCTCATTATATTCAAAAATATCAACACATATTTTTCAATTATATTTTAATGCATTTGTATGCCTACAATATTTCTGAGTGTTTTTCTGAATAAACCTACAATTTTACTATGTAAGCCTCAATTTTATCATACATATATTGTATAAATATATGTTATTTCAGGAAATATCTACACTTCATTTTTCATTTATATTATTAATGGATTTTTATGCCTAGATTTGTATCAGAGTGTTTTTCTGAATCATTTTTTCATTTTTATCAAAAACACTATGTAATCCTCAATTTTATCATACATATGTTGTATGAAAATCTGCAGATTTTCTCTCACATCTGAGATCTCTTGTGAATTCTGGAGGCTCCCCACTATATGTTCCAATATTGCCTGTGTCCATTCTGTCTGCTATTGCTGCTCAGGACATCAGTCCAATACCCGTTCCATTATCTCATCATGTTTTCCCATTCTTCTGTCTTTCTCCTCTTTCACTATATACCTTCCCTCCCACATATTCCCCATCACACACATGGGTCTTTCTTTCAGTCCTAGGTTGATTTAGGCATTGTAATTTGTGTATTTGGCTTGTTAAACTTCTTGAATCCTGTGGGTTGTGTAGGTTTTCTGTATTTCTTCGAGTAATAATACATATTACTGAGTACATTCCATGCATGTCCTTTTGGGTTGGAGTAAGTTCCCTAGGGATATTGTTTTCTAGTTACCTCCACGTGCCTTCAGCACTCATGATATCTTCAATCTTTATAGCTTACTGATAGTCCATGTAGTAAATGAACACTTTCTGTATCCATTCTTCCATTGTGGAACATCTGGCTTGTTCCCAGGTTCTACAATCATAAATGAGGTCATTATGACCATAAATTTAGTTGTTTTCCTGTTTTATGGTGGGCCAACTTGGGTATACATGCCCCAAATTGTATACATTTGTCTTCTGGTAGTACCGTTTCCCATTTAATGCGGAATCTCCAGATTGATTTCCCGGGTGGTTATCTCAGGTTGCAATCCTATCAGCAATGGGTGAGTGCTCCTCTTTCTCTACATCATTGGCAGCAAGTGCTATTAGGTGAAATTTTGATATTAAGCATTCTGATAATTTTTGGATTTTTAAAAAATCATTTTATTTATTTACATTCTAGACATTGCCCTCCCTCTTATTCCTGACTCCCATAGATTGTCATAATATTCTTCCTCCCTTTTGCCTCCAAGAGGCTGCTCTCCTATTCCCCTCACATCTGGCACCCTCCTCCATTTTGGAGCCTCAAGTTCCTCGAAGATCAGGCACATCTTTTCCAATTGAGGCAAGACTAGGCAGATTTCGGATATATATGTGTCAAGGGCTTCTGACAATGTATTTCCCTGGTAATTATCTCAGTCTCTGCATGTTATAAACAGTCCAGCTTAGTTGGGAGAGTTCCCCCACTCTTATGGAAAGGTAGAAAAAACATAACAACAGCAATTGTACCAAGAGCATTCCACACTTTCAGCCAAATCCCCATCAAAACACTGAAACAATTCTTCATGAATTTAGAAAGAGCAATTCTGAAATTTATCTGAAAAAATCAAAGTAGCAAATAATCTTAAGAGTAAAAAACATTATGGAGGAATTATTATCCATAAACCCAAGTTACACTACAGTGTAATACTGATGTGAAAAGAATCGTGCTAGAATTACTCATACAGTAGAACTGAAGACCCAGAAATAAAACCACACAGGGATACTTGATCTTGAGAAAAAAGCCAAAAATACACAATAGAATAAAATGTATCTTCCATAAATGGTACTGACATAAATGGAAACCAGAATGTATCAAAATGAAAATAGAAACACGATTGTCACCTTGTGAAAAGTTTATTTCCAAGTGGATCAAGGGCCACAAAACACTATGAGAGGTATGTCAGGATCTTGATTTTTAGGGTACTGGTACATTGTACTTTCTTGGGCTCTGTCAACCTATGTGTAGGCTTCTTGGTTCCTAGTATTGATACTTCACCATTGCCTTGAACAATCAAAGGCAGATGGATATTGATCTTTCATTCAGAAGTGTATAGTCTAATAGTAAATTCCTATTGTTCCTTGGGACATCAAAATTCAATAATTTCTCACTAAACAGGTTACTCTCTGTTTCTGATCTTCAGCAAGCTACAGATCAAACTATGGAAGCTTCCCACCTGACTGATTAACAAAGGAGAGAGATCCAGAATTTGTTGTTTTATTTGTCCATAGCAATTTTGGGGCGTAAATCTAATCTACTCTTCTAATTGTTGGCCTGTCAATTTTTTCCGATCTTTACCTCAGACATTTATTGTCTTATTTCCTCATGAGTTTGTGGTTAAAAAAATAAAAGGAGTATACACTAATATTTAAAATTTAGACAAATAGAAATAGATGTTTAAAATAATTTTGTTTTGATTTGTTTTGTTTTGTTTTTTCAACTAGGGTTTTTTAGTATAACATTGGATATCTTGGGACACACTCTTTAGTATAGTCTGACCTCGAACTCAGAAATATACATTCTGCCTCCTAAATATTGGGATTAATGCATGTCACATTTCATTAACACCGGCAAGATTGTAGAGAGAATTAGATTGAAAACTTTTCTGTGAAATTTTGCTTTTTATATTAATCACTGTTACATCAAACTTGAAATTTTGAAAGCAGTCCAAATTTCTATGTATACAGTAGATTAACTATTGAATGCACAATCGACAATAAAGATCTGCTCTAAATTTTTTATGTATTTTGTAATGGGAATAATTTTAGGAGTGTACTTTGTTGTGGAAATCACATAATTTGCTAGACGACTGCATTCTTATATTTAGAGTGACTGCATGAATTTAAATCAGTGGTGTCCAGGGCATCTAAAACTACACTGAAACTTCTTAACACATTTGAGCATAAATATATATATATATATATATATATATATATATATATATATATATATATATATATATATATACACATACATGCATACAAACACACACATGTATATAAATATACATTATATATGTATGCATATATATACACATTAATGCATATATAAATTATATTTAAATGTAATGTATATACACATTATATATAAATGTAAATATACATTTAAATATGTAATTATAAATTAAATATATTTAAATATAAGAAAAATTAAATAAATAATTATAAAAGATGTAATGGTGTTATACGGAAGAGGTGATAAAACATCGAAAGGAGTTAAGGAGAATGTCACATTAATCTTATTTGAATATATTGAATATATGTATGAGAGTGAATGATTTTATATTTTACAATTTGTAATTTGTAAAAAATTATGGTTGACAACATAAATTGACTAAAGTTTTCTTAACTATTCTAGAAGGTATGGCTAATTTCTTATATTCATTAAAAATAATAAAAAAGTTGAACCTACTTATATGCAGAATGTCTCCTAATGCTTTTTCTTAATTAGCTACTAAGTAAGTCTTATTGAAATTTCAGAAATTTTAAAAATAAAAATTCAAAATAAACCTGTAAGTCAAACATTGCATTTTCTTCCATGACACATACAGTCTTCAGTATCTCTGACTTTCCTCCCATGAAATTAAAAAAAAAAAAAAAAAAAAAGCTTACCTTAGAAAACTCATTTCTCATCTGTAAACATTAAAATCATAGAAGATATTTTCAAAATATTTTAAAAAGTAGAATATAACAATTATTTTAGGTTGAACAATATTCAATTTTATAATTTGAACTTTTTGAAAGCTTGATTATTTATAGTTTCTAATGTGTTAAACTCCTTTAGATTCTCCCAAAATCTAGAAATAATGTTAAATAAAGTGAACCTGTTTTAAAATGTTTATATATGAAAAGCAGTCTGGGAGGTCACAGCACAGCTCATTCCTGTGGTTCCATGGAGCTTGGGCTTCAGTCCTGAGACTTCTGGCAGTGGCCCTCAGGCCTCTCTGCTTCCGGATCCAGATCAGCCTGAGTGGCAGTACCACATCTCCAGGTTCTAGGGGAGGCAAGTGGGGCTTCCGGGCAGCCAGCGGGAGAAGTCAGTGTGCTCCGGTGAATCCAGCAGGCCCCAGCGGGAGCCTTCAGGCGCCTGCTTTGGGATGTCAACAGCCGGGGACACAATGCTCAGTCTCCAGGAAGTGCGGGAGACATGGTGTGCACCCAGAGGCAGTCTGGGAGCTCACAGCACAGCTCGTTCCTGTTACACAGAGCTTAGGCTTTAGTCCTGAGACCTCTGGTGGTAGCTCTCAAACCTCTCCGCTTCCAGATCCAAATCAGCCTGAGGTGATCAGTCTGAGCACCAAAACTCCAGGTACTGGGGGAGGCATGTGGGGCTTCCGGGTAGCCAGCAGGGAGAGGTCGGTGTGCTCCAGTGAATCCAGCGGGCCCCAGCAGGAGCTTTCAGGTGTCTCCTTCAGGGTCTGAACAGCCTGGACAACAACACCCTGTCTACAGGCAGTACAGGAGGTAAGCTGTGCACCAGAGCTTCCAGAAGATCCTGCTATACCACTCCTGGGCATATACCCAGAGGATTCCCCACCAGGTAATAAGGATACATGCTCTACTATGTTCATAACAGCCCAATTTATAATTCCCAGATGCTGGAAAGAACCCAGGTATCCCTCAACAGAAGAGTGGATGCAAAAAATTTGGTATATCTACACAATGGAGTACTATTGAGCCATTAGAAACAATGAATTCATGAAATTCTTAGGCAAATGGATGGAGCTAGAGAACATCATACTAAGTGAGGTAACCCAGACTCAAAAGGTGAATCATGGTATGCACTCACTAATAAGTGGATATTAACCTAGGAAACTGGAATACCAAAAACATAATCCACACATCAAATGAGGTACAAGAAGAAAGGAGGAGTGGCCCCTGGTTCTGGATAGACTCAGTGAAACAGTATTCGGCAAAACCAGAACGGGGAAGTGGGAACGGGTGGGTGGGAGGACAGGGGAAGAGAAGGGGACTTACCGGCCTTTCGGGGAGTCGGGGGCTAGAAAAGGGGAAATCATTTGAAATGTAAATAAATTATCTCGAATTAAAAAAATTAATAAAAAAATAAAAAAATAAATTACATTGAGAGTAAACAAGTATTTTTTTTAGTTTTATCATATTTAATTTGTACTCCCAAGCATATTAAAATTCCTCATAAACCTGCAAAACATATTCACTCATTTGAAATATTTCATGTACAGCATTATTAAATTTTAGAAAATGAGAAACGAGTGTACTCTTTAATTTTTCTTAATTATGTTTAAATTTGATAAAATTTATTATTTACAGCTCTTTGAAAAATTGATTCAAATAATATCACCTGATGTTTTGAATAAATGTAACTTGCACAAATGATCATGTGTCCAGTCATATAGTTTATTTTGTTTCTAGTCTTATCTTTCAAAACAACTCTGTGAAGAAGAAAATGACAATGGAGAAAAAGGATTAGTAAAATTGGTACTATTGAGCATGATAATTTTGAAAATCTGAAGTGGAAAATTGAGATTACTTTAGAAATTCGGTTGTTAAGTAAAAAGTTTTGCTGGGGGAAACAAATGAAGAAACAAATGAGAAATAAATTACTTAGGCTAAATAAAGCACGGGAAGAAAGTTTTTTGCTAATGACATTCTTGAATTCTCTACCTAACATTGAATAGTTTAAATCTATTTGGACTAATAAAATAATGAAAAATATAGCAAATATTCTCAAGGCGTATGTCCCAATTATTTCTGCTATTGCATATGGTGGGTTATTTTCAAAAATCTGATTTCAGTCAGGATCAAAACGTGAGGCAAGACATATGATAAGGCAAAACCTGTTCCAGACTAGTGATATTTTGAAGGAGAATATATTTTCAATGGATACTCACTAAATCTTAGATAGGGTTCCTTATATTGCTAGCTTTGCAAAGAATCTTTGGAACATATCTTCACTGATCTTCCATTTGCAGAAACAGGTACAGCTGGAAATTTGCCTTGGCATGCCTCCAAATTCCTCCTGCTAATTTGTATTTTGCTGCTTCCTAGACATCTATGATAGATAAGTTTATAACACCTGATTATTTGCTAAGCTGACACTACTGACCTGGACTGATGGTATAAGTGTGAAGTTTTTGTCAGTGGCTCAGTGAAGCATCCTATAAAAATAAAAATAAATAATAAACTTTTATCCACAAATCCAACACTTCACAGCATAATCATTGGAAAACATCAACCAAAAGAGGGATACCACACAAACCACTCTACAAAGCAATAAATTAGTCTTCTATTAACAAACCCAAAAGAAGAATATAATTACACAAACATAAAAATTTTATCAAAAATAACAGGAAGCAACAATCATTATTCCTTCATATCTCACAGCCGTAATGCACTCTATTCTCCAATAAAAGATATAGACTAATGGACTGAATATGTAAGCAGGACACAACATTTTGTAGCATTTAAGGACCTCGTCTCAGTGTCAAAGACGAACTCTACCACAGAGGTAAAGGTTGGTAAGCAATTTTCCAAACAAGTACTCCTCAGAATCATGATGGATTATGCATTCCAAGTAACAGTAAAATAGACTGGAAACCAAAAGTCATAAAAAAAAAAAAAGATACGGAAGGCCACTTTGTAAACATCAAAGAAAAATTACAGCATGAAGAACTTTCAATTCTGAACATCTCTGCTAAAAATGCAAAGGCTCTATCATTAATGAAAGAAACTTTATTCGAGATCAAAGCATGCGTTGCACCTCAGGGAGTAATTGTGCCTGACATCAACAACTGACTCTCCTTAGTGGACAGGTCATGGAAACATAAAGTGTACAGAAGCTCAGTGAAAATAACAGCAGTTTTTTTTTTTGTTTGTTTGTTTTTTTGTTTTTTTTTGTTTGTTTGTTTTTGTATTTTTTTTTACCAAAGGGATTTAATAGATATCTATAGAACATTTCATCCTAAATAAAAGAATATAACATCTTCTCAGCATACCATGATACCGTCTCAAAAATATACAAAATAACTGGTCAAGAAACAGACCTCAACAGATATTAGTTGAGTGAAATAATTCCATGCATTCTATCAAATCACTATGGAATAAGGGTGATCTTCAATAGCAACAAAAAACAATTGAAAACAAACATGAACCTGTAAGTTAAACAATGCTCTACTTAATGAGACATTGTTCAAGAAGGAAATAAGGATAGAAATCAAAGACTTTTGTGAATTTAATTAAAATAGACACTCAACATACCCAAAATTATGTGACACAAAGAATGCAGTGCTAAGACCAAAATTCATAGCTCTGAGTGCCTCCAAGAAGAAGCTGGAGAGAGCACATACTACCAGCTTATTCCAGAAAGATTTAAAACAGAAACTAATACATAAAAGAAGAGTAGAAGGACGGAAATCTTTCATCTCAGGGCTAAAGCCAACCAAATAGAAGGAGAAATAACTAGACAAGGATCCAGCAAAACCATGAGCAGATTCTTTGATTAAACCAGCAAGATAGAAAAACCTTGTGTATACAAACCCGAGGACATAAAGTAAGTATCCAAATTAACACAACAAGAAATGAAAAAGGATAAAGAACAATAGAAAATGAGGAAATCTAAAAAAATTAAACAAAAAATCATCAGATCCTACTACAAATGCATATATCAATAAAAGTGGAAAATCTGGATAAAATGAACAATTTCATAGCCAGATATTAAATAGCAAATATAAATTTAGATCAGACAGACCTTCTGAACAGTCCCAAAGCCTCTAAAGAAACAGATGCGCTCATTGAAAGCCCCTGTACCAACTAAAAAGACAATAGCAGATGGTTTCTTTGCAGAATTCTATCAGATCTTCAACATATACCTAATAACAATACTTGCAAAATATTCTACTAAATAGGAGACAGACCCTGCCCAACTTGCTGTATGAGCCAAAATTACATTGATACCAAAACCAAATATTCAACAAATATTCAACCAAATATTCAACAAATAAAAAAGTACTTAAGACCACTATCCCTTAAAATATCCATGCAAAAAAGCTTAATAAAATATTTGTAACCTGAATCAAGATTATATCAAACTGATCTTTCCTCCCTATCATGTAGACTTCATCCTTAATCCTTCAAATGCAGAGCTGTTTCAATATATGGAAATCCATCTATGTTATTTGATATATTAACAAAAACAAGGAAAATAATCATATGGTCTTTTCATTAGATAATGCAAAAACCTTAGAAAAAATCAGCATCCCTTCATTTTAAAAGGCTTGGAAATAACAGCAATTCAAGTCCTATATATAAACGAGGTAATTATAATATAAAGCAAACCAATAGCCAACATCAAGCTACATGGAGAGAAACTTGAAGCAATACCTCTAAAATAAGTGACTAGACAATGCTGCCCTTTCTCTTTCTCTGTGTTCTTACTCTATATATTACTAGAATTTCTAGTAAGAGCAAAAAAGAAAATAAATGAAAGTCACAGGGATATGAATTCAAAAGAATGAAGTAAAATTGTCATTATTAACGGATGACATGATATGTTACTTAAGGGAAACATGAAACTCCACCAGAAAATACCTATAGCTGATAATCAATTTAAGCAAAGTGGCTGGTTACCAAAGTAACTCAAGCAAATCAGTATCCTTCCAACACTCAAAGGATAAACAGGATGAGAAAGTAATTAGGGAAATGACACACTTTGTGATGCCACAAACTATATAAAGTATCTTGGTTTGACTCCAACCAAGCAAGTGAATGATCTGTATAGCAGGTACTTCATGGCTCTGAATATAGAAATCAAAGATTACCTTAGAATTTGGGAAAATCTCCCATTCTTGGATTGGAGACTATAAGGTCCATTTTTCCAAAAGCAGTCTACAGATTTAGTGCAATCCATATTAAAAATATCCCGTCAAAATTATTCAAAAATTAGTATATCATTTCTTCAATTCTTCTTTAATAACAATAATCCCAATATAGGTAAAACTAATTTCATAAGTAAAAGTAGTTCTAGGGGAATCAGTACCCTGGACCTCAGGCTGTACTACAAGCAATAGTGTTAAATACTGCATGGTAATAGTACAGTGACAGATCGGTAGATCAATCTAATAGAATTGATGAGCAAGCAACGAACCCACACAACTATGATCGCTTGATCTTTGACAAAAAGTAAAATCCATGCAGTGAAAAAAAGATAGCGTTTCCAAAAAACTACTGTTCAAGTGAAGGTCATCATCTTATCCCCTTTTAATCATCTTAATATGTTCATAGCAGCCCTATTTATAATAGCCAGAAGCTGGAAAGAACCGAGGTATACCTCAATGGAAAAATGGATGCAATAAATAAATAAACATAGTAAATGCAATATAGAGCAAACTAGTAGCCAACATTAAGCTACATGGAGAGAAACTTGAAGTAATTCCTCTAAAATAAGTGACTAGACGATGCGGCCCTCACACTATCTCTGTGTACTTACTCAATATACTACAGTAAGTTATAGTAAGTCTCAGGGAAATTTTTCCTTAACAGAACACCAATAGTTTATTCATTTAGATCAAGAATTTACAAATGAGACCACATAAAATTACAAAATTTCTATAAATAAAAGGACTTTGTCAGTGTGACAAAATGGCAACCAAATGATTAGGAATATTTCTTTATCAACCATATAACTGACAGAGCGGAATAGCCAATATATATGACCAAAGACAATCAAATAAACCAATTAAAAAATGGGGAACAGAGATGACCAAAGAATTTCACAGGAGCAATATAGAATGGCTGAGACGCAGCTAAAAATTGTTGAACAATCTTAATCATCAGGGAAATGTGAATCAAAATGATTCTGAGATTTTACCCCCACTATTCAAAATGGCTAAGATTAAAAACGTAGGAGATAAGAGGTTCTGGCTAAGATGTGGAGAAAGAGGAGAACTTCCTCAATGCTAGTAGGTCGCAAAATGGTACAACCACTCTGAAAAATCAGTCTGGAGCTTCATCAAAAGTCTGGGTATGATACTACTGGAGAACCCTGAAAGACCACTCTTGAGCATATACCCAGAATATTCCACAGCATGTAATAAGGACACATGCACTGCTATGTTCTTAGCAGCCTTGTTTTTAATAGCTAGAAGCTGTAAAGATCTCAGATGACTTGAACTTACAAATGGATACAGAAAATGTGATATATATATATACACAGTTGAATATTGCTCAGCCATTAAAAGAGGTGAATTCATTAAATTTTCCAGCAAATGAATAGAGCTGTAAAATATGATCCTGAGTGAGGCATCCCAATCTCCAAAGAACAGACATGGTATGCACTCACTGATAATTGGATATTAACCCAGAAGCTTGGGATTCCCAGGACACACTTCACATATAAATTAATCTCAAATTGAACGAATGGCAAAATATGGATACTCTGACATCTCTTAGAGATGAAACAAAATACCCAGAGAAGGAGATTTAGGGACAAATTGTGCACCACAGGCTGAAGGCAAGAGAAACATCCAGAGACTACCCAACTTAGTGATCCATCCCATATACAGTTAGAAAACACAAATAAAATTAATGATGCCCACAAGCGCTTGCTGACTGGAGATGGATAGAGCCATCACCTGGAATGCTTTGCTAGTGCATGACAAATATAGTGTGGGATCATCTCAGCCAGCCAATGAACTGAGCACAGGGACCCATGTTGGGTTTCTAGAGAAAGGACCCAAAAAGATGAAAGGGTTTGCCTTACAATAGGAGGAACAATATGAGCCCCAGATACTCCCAGAACATACAATGTAAAAAAAAAAAAATCTACAAATGAGTAGACATAGCTTCAGAGAAAAAGACAGCAGAGGATGGACTTGTTGAACATCAAAGGTAGGAGAGACGTTGTGTCCTGGAAAGGTTAGATGGAGCAGTGTAGGGGAATATCAGGACAGGGAAGCTGGAGGTGGTTGATTGCACAAGTGGGGAGGTGAGAGGGTTGCACTACTTTAAGAGTTGGTTCCGAAAGAATAGGCAAAATCCTTTGAAATTTAAATAAATAATGTATCTAATAGAGGAAAAAAGAGAAAAATGAAAATGAACATAAACTTCTATTACAGGCTAAATTTAATCATCATATAGTCAAGCACCCTTTATTTATAGAAATTACAAATTTTAAAATATAAAATATGTCTTGCTCTCATACACATGTTCAGTGCATTCCAATCATACTAATATGCCATCATCCATAACAAACACTTCTATTTTATTACATCTTCTTTATATCATTATTTGTTCCTTTTTTTATTTTTTAAGTATTCTGTTATTGAAGGTTTAATTAATTTATTATTATTGTTTAAATGTCTGTTTACATGTACATGTTTGATAACATGTGTAAACAAGTAACAGTGATGTTTTAAATATTCTGAACAGCAGTGATAAAAATTCATTCACCCAGTGTATCTAAGTGCATTTTTATAAGTTGGGTAAGAACCTATATTGAGAAAGGGTACCTAAGCCTATGTAGGCATTGGTTTTTATTTTCTTTATTTTTGTAAAGACCATATTGGCCTACAGTTCATGGTGATCTCCTCAGTGCTAAAATTGCACGTATCACTTGGACATACTAATATTTGTCCTTTCTGTAACAACACTTATGATAAAAATCAATTCCTCACATGAGAATCTTATACATACTTTACTTAGATTTTTCAATCAACTTATCAGCTAAAAGTTTTGTAAAATCTAAGTGCCACAATATTGGAACTAAGCTTCCATCATAAAAATTTTCAGGGGCATGAAGTTCTGCAGTTCACTTCTCTTCTGGAGAGGTTAAAGGAGAGGGCCTTCATTATCTTCCTTATTCCCTATCTTTATGGTATAGTAGTTAACAGATGCTACAGATAAGTCACTCAGAGAAAGTTAAAGAGAGTTTAAATTATTGGTTCAAGACCATGTTTCTTCTAGTGACAATTATGGTGCCTTGGAGTCTTCTGGTGAGCACACAGAGTTTCCATGGTCTAGGTTAACTCAGGACATATTACAAGAGTGCAGAGTGGCAAAGCATGGTATGATGAATACCTCGGCATGACATGGTATGAAGAATACTCACTTTCCCTCTGACCCTGTGTGATGGTTCTTAGTGAGAGGCATAGAAATTGCTTGTCCAGACAATGTATTTATCATTGGAATGGATACACTGGCTTACTCATTGTGAACATGACATTAAACACATTTTGGAGAAACAAATCCTCAACAATGGAAGTTTATAGATTTAAATCCATGTAGTGGCTCTTTCTGGTTGTCAACTTGACTATATCTGGAATAACTACAGTCTAGAATTGGAAGGCTCACCTATGATCCTTATTTGGAGGCTCAGAGATATAATTTTCTCACCTGGGTCTTGTTATAGAGATCTTGAAGCATAGTGGCTAAGAAAAGGAGGTCTCCGAGTTCAAGATCATTTGGGATTAAAGGCATACATGCACATAACTTTAATCTGGGCCACACCCTCTGCTGGAGAACTACACATTAAATCTGGGCCACACCCTCTGATAGAGATGTACAGCCTTTAATCTTGTCTACATCCTCTGCTGGAGATATATAAGGCCATTGGAAGAAGGAAGATTTACTCTCTCTCACTCTTCCTTGCCTGCTTGCCTTGTGGGACTGACATACTGCTAGATCCTTCTACTTCCATCCACAGCTGCTGCTGACCATTGTTGAAGAGTTGGACTATAAGCTGTAAGTCATCGACAAATTCCCTAACTATATAGAGACTGCCCATACGTCCTGTGACTCTAGAGAACCTAAACTTGAAAGCTTTTGAGTATGATAAACTGTATGACAACACCTGCAGTCTGGTACATACAGAGAAATCATACAGCTAGATTGGCTTTCTGTACAGTTTTAAGAACTTTTCTCTCAGTGTCCCAATCTTTATTTATATCTTGTCTTTTACTTTGTTTAGTGAGAGCTGTTATTTGAAACCATCAATTGAATTTTAAACTACAAGTAATAAACTCAGATATTTTAGCCTGTAAATCTTCATGTTGATTACTGGATTAATCATGGTGTGTGAATGGATGAGGGATATTTTATCATATTTAGATGGTTGATGACTACACAATTACCAAAATTTAATAAAAAGTTAATAATCTGTGTTGGCAGAACTCGTATTTTTCTTATGTGGATCAGATGTGTTTATCCTTGCTGGATATCTCTACAATTCAGAGAATAGTGAAACTTGAACACTTCTCCAACAAGGTCTTGAGGCTAATTCAGAAGTAGAAAGAAAATAACACTAGATTTCTGCTACCATATTGATGGGTTAGCTTATCTTTCCATAAATTCACACCTTTTGCTAGTTAACATATTTACATCCAGAACACAAACACACACATAGATACACACACCCCGAATACATAGACATTAAGCTCCAAAACAAGGACTACCCAGGGAGGATCCCATGTTTCCACATATTTAGCCAAGGATGACATTATGTGTTATCATTGTGAGATGGTACCCTTGGTTCTAAGAAGGCTGGAAGCCCCAAGTAGTAAAGATGAGGTAGGGAGGAAGTAGTAGGTGAGTAGGTAGATGTAAACACTCATAGAAATAGGAGAGGGGACATCGGATAGAGATAAATTTTATGGTTATTGCTGGATATATGCAAAATTTTGAAATGTAAATAAATAAAGGAGATATTCAATGAAATAATGTGGAAGGGGAGAAAATAAACACATCACATTCTAATTGTATGAAAATAGAACTAACCCTGCTGCCAAGAGCCCTAGCTTTGAGTGTAAGAGGATTTCTATAACTGTGTATCGGTAGAGTCCTGAACAAATAGCACTTCAGAACCAAACAGTACAGGGTAGACTTAGCAGGAAGGCAAAGACACTCTATGTGAGGTAAGTATTTCCCTATCTGAACACTATACTCTTTTTGAAGAACTCTTGCTATTTCCTGTGATGTCACCTCTGTTGTAACAATGTCAACTGTTCTTATGCATCACTGAGTCTCAACAGGTTCAACCTAATCAATGTTTTCAAGGCAGACGTCTCTACAAGAAGAGAGAGACAGGAACACAAGAAATATCAAGAAAGTGTAATACAACATGCAGGAGTCTACTGGTTTTCCATCTTGTCCAATGAAGAAAGCTCCCACAACAATCCTATCAAACCAATGGATTTCTATTCCTCTACTACCCTCCGATCTCCAAGGGCCTCCAGCTCTAGTATTGTCTCTTTGTCCCCAAAGGCCCAATACCCTTGTATTACCTGAATGTCTTCAAATGCCTACAGATTCACAACTGCCTCAATATCACCAAAGAACACAAATGGTTCCATTAATCGATGGCCAACAATTGTCTCCCAGATCGACAGTGAATCAAGGCGTACAGGTTTCAGCCTCTCCTTTCATTCAACTTTCAGGTCCTGAAGTCTGTCCAAGAACACATGTACCCACAAAGATTTCTTTAAGACCTTGGAGAGGGCGGACCAGGTATAGCACAGAACATAAGAATAACCTGGAGAAATTCTTCTTGGAAATTTCCAAGTATCCTTACATTGAACAACGTAAGGAACTGGCAGAAAGCATTTTTGTGACAGAATATCAGATCCGGATATGTTTTAAGAACCGGAGGTGTAGATAGTCTGTGAAACATCGCAATGAGCGGAGGTCAACACCTGGGAACGCAAGTGGAAGAGCTCAAACTCACTTCCTCAGCAATGAAGTTCATGCCCCCGTGAATGCTGTGGCCACTCATTATGCTATGTCCCTAAGCTTAGCTGATGTAAGTTCCCTTCTGCAACATGGTGCCTCCAATATTTTCATTTCCATTTGACATTCTTATGGCAGTGGAACATTCTGGATGTGGTGATGGCTGCCAATAACCAGACAAGAGCAACCACAGCCCATTTCCATTAACCAAACCCATGGACTCAGTTCAGAGTGATGCTGTTGAAGAGACATCTTAATCACATTAAGAGATACGATATAGCAATAGCCAAAGCTTTCCAACTCTACCACCTTCTAAGATCGAAGTAAAAATAAAGATCACTCAAAAGAATCAGATTTTTAGAGCTGCATAGACTAATATATTTTTATTACCGGATTAGTTCTGTGTTCAAGATCTATAAATATTTGACCTTACTCTAGAAACTGTGCAGTTATCAAATATGTTTTTACTGCATTTGTCCAAACCCACTTATAATGAAGATATTTCTGGAAATCCTTCTGTCTGCCTTGTTTCGTTTATATTTTACTTTAGTTAATTTTGTATTTTTAAATACATGAGCAATTATGATACTAGAATGAGGGCACTGAAATTCATCAATTGAATATTTGAATTATAATGCATAGACTTTGATCTTTACCCAATCCCGCATTGTGCCTTATAATCCTTGACAATATTCCTTCATTCATGTCTTCTCTATCCAATTCTAAACACAGTTTCAGTCTCTCTGTCTCTCTTTGAATGTCTCGCTTCTGTCTCTCTCTGTCTCTCTATGCCTCTGTCTATCTGTCTCTCTCCCGCTCTCTGTCTCCTTTCTCTTTGTCATTCTCACTCTCTCTCTGTCTCTCTCTCCCTTTCTCTCTACCTCTCTCTCTGCTCTCAATATCTTTTTTATACTATTCTCCATTTTGCTTTGTAATATACATTTTCATGAATGTACATGCTCCCATAATCTGACATTTTGTGTTCCATGTTAGGAAAAATAACTTATTCTTTTGCACACTTCTATGTTTCGTAGAGTTTTGAATTATCTGAGACCCATTTTAATAAGCACCACATGTGGTGTACATGGTCGTAATGAGTGAGATTTGGAATGTCTTGGCAATTTTTCAAGCTTTCCTTTATCAGAGCCTTGTTCCTAGAAAATATGCAATATCTGCTTCTTTGAGAATAGTTACCCAGGTTTATAGAAAACAGAATAAGAAATGTTGTTCACTGTGGGCCAAGACCTGAATTATATGCTACTGATCACATAATAGAAAAGACTTCATCCCCCATCCCACTGAGAGAGCACAGGCAAACAGAATAATATCCACCAGATATTCTTCAGTGGAATTCTTTCTGGAAAAATTTTTAGAACTGCCATAAAATTCAAGGACATAGAATCTGTAATAATATAAGGCTTGTTGACAGGAACTTTTAGTATAACTCCAATGGGTGGAGAAGACAGAGTAAAGTACATCTGCTGGACCACCTCTCTGGATATGTATGGAATATTTGAGGGGCTTTTGAAAGTGCCTTTTAAGATAACAAATCAGGACTTTTTAAAACATTAGCACCCATAAAATATGGTAGATACTTCGTTTATTCCATACAGGAAATCACCTGTTCTATGTGAATTAACAGAGACACAGAAAGGACTACTAATAAAGACATTAAAAACTAGATTAAATAGCACTAGGTCCCAAAACACATTTTGCCTCTTAGTACCTGTTAATAGCCTTATACTGCCCATACGTTACTCACTTGGAATCTTCTGTATAGTTGTTCTTGCACTAGTAAATCTTATCAGATGGATAGATTAAACAAGCTTCTTATTATTATTCTGTTTGCCTGGGCTCTCTCAGTGGGATGGGGGATGAAGTCTTTTCTATTATGTGATCAGTAGCATATAATTCAGGTCTTGGCCCACAGTGAACAACATTTCTTATTCTGTTTTCTATAAACCTGGGTAACTATTCCCAAAGAAGCAGTGCCATCCGCAGTATTCAATATTTTAAAATCAGTGCCATCCTCAGTATTCAATATTTTAAAATCAGTATTTCACAGACAAAAGTGTCTTCAGTAGACCATGGGGACTAAAGCATATCTATTCTCTGCAACATAGCTAAATATTCAAAGGCTTTAAATTATTTTATCAGTCATACCAAAGGACCAATTTCAGGATTGCCAAACCAGTAACTTCACATGATACAGCCTGTCCAATACTTGTAGAAGATGAATGGGGATATAGGCATGTAGAGTAATTGAGTGGTAGAGTATTTCCCTAGTATGCGCAATTCCTCAGAAACAGATTGAGATCTAGGGGCATTCAGGGAGGTAAAGTAAGCTCAACTACATATGATTCAGACTACAACAATAGGAATATCCCTACAAATAAATTTAAGTTACATAAGTGCCAGCCACCTCATCAAGTCCTCCATGCTTTCCAACTTTCCTTGTGTATTATTATTAGGAGAAACCATCAACATTCCACCATCAATCTTGGTTGGAATGATCAATAAACAATCAATAAAGCACACACACACACACACACACACACATATATGTATATGTATGTGTATGTGTATGTGTATGTGTATGTATATGTATATGTATATGTATGTGTGTATGTATATATTATAAGTTTGTATCAATTATATTATCAATGCATGCATATTTAGAGATATACATGTGCAGAAATATACAGTCAGAGAGAGATAAAGAAATGAGCAAAGGAAAAATACAGTGAGAATAATGCAAATTTAAATACAGATATTTTTGAAAATCATAAAAACATATAACTTATGAAACTCCTTTACAAAATAATTAAAATAATGTGATTGTCAGTAAGTATTGATATTTGCTGCCAGGTCTAAAATCAGACCTGCTTCTCAGACCCACTAGTTGAAGTGAAGAAAATTTCTATAGTCAAAGTTCTTTATGTGTGTTTATGTGTGTGTGCCTCTGTGTGTGTCTGTTTGTGTGTGTGTTTTTGCATCTTTGTGTGTGTTTATATGCAAGATCCTTTATAAATCTACCATATGTATTTCCAAATAATCATCCCTGTATCCCTGGGATTAAGACAATTTGATCTCATTGAATGATCATTTTGATGAGTTCTTGGATTCAGTTGGCAAGAATTAAATTGAGTAGTTTTGCATCAACATTTATAAGGGAAATTGGTGTGAAGCTGCATCTCTTAATAGGTAGGATGATACACCCAGAGCTTTGAGTGAATACTTATTTTGTGACTCAGGTATATAGCATGGATCCTATGACTTTACAAGTGGGTAGAAGATGACTATAAATAGCACCAAGTTTAGAATATTTGATTACTCTATGATCTTAAGTCACCTAATGTTTATTGCTGTCTCTAACTCTGAAACAGAAAGGGACATATAAATTTACCTTACACAGTAGATGAGATATGATTATAAAACACATCTGGGGTATATCATATAAAGTTCGTCTCCATTTCCATCATTTTACTGGGAAGACTAATTCTGGATATGACATATTCAACTGTGTTTCATCAATATAAGGTCTGATGAATTAGTACATACCACCTGATTGTTAGCCTTTATCTACTCTCATGTATCCCGTGTGTCAACAGTATCATATATTGCCTTGCAAAACATATAATAGTACTGAGTGTAAAATAAATGTCTCAACATTTGACTTTTAGAAAGCTAAGAATTTCCCATCTTGTAAGGACTATCTACTTCACCCTCAAGAATCATTCCTTGGGTTGCCAAATCTCTGTGCCTCCCCTACATTCTCTGGCATAATTCCCAGAAAAAGAAGGACATAAAAAGTTATGTATGGAACAAGGGAGAAAGAGAAAGAGAGAGAGAGAGAGGGAGAGAGAGGGGGGAGAGAGAGGGAGTAGTTTGCAAAAATGCAAATGTTCCGTGTCTGTGACATTATGTCAAAAGAAGGAAAATGGTTATTTGCAATTTCAGGTGTCTACTGGAAATGAAAGGAAACAGGAGATTTCTGCTTCCTCTCTGGATCCTATGAGAGATATCCTTTGTTCTTGTTAGGATACCTCGATCTCTTTTAGACATCAAGTTCTCTTCTCTTTCTATCTATTGTCTGTCCTTGGTGCACCATATGTGTCCATATATCTGTCATTTTATGTTTGTTCTTGATGTATAAATGATTAATTGTTATGTGTTTCATGATTTAAAAAATGCTTAAAACTTTATGAACTGGCTGTCCGCGGTTTGATTTCGTTATCTTGTTTAAATGGCAGTTTCAATTAGCTTAAGATAAACTGTTAAGATACCCTACACTATGGCTGGGATTCAAGTACAACTAGAGAAATCCTACTAGGGGCTAGCTATCTACACAACCAACTCTTAAAGAGGCCAAAACTTTTTCAACATCTTTAGTAAGAGAGCTGATAACTTTTTTTTTCCCAAGAAGAACCTCTGTGATTGTGAATATTGGTTTCAACCATGTGCTTTCCACTTAAAATTACAGTTAAAAAATATAAGAAACTTTTGTCTGGTTTAAATACGTATATGTTTATCGCAACTTCACGTTTGTTCCTGACTAGTTTTTAAGATATAAATATGTTCTGCATGTCTCAGTTACAGAGTATTGATTTATAAATTTTTGATATGATTAAAAATTTATAGCATTGGTCACAGAAATTATCTTAAAATTGGTAACTCAGGGTTGGAGTTATTCTAAAAAACAGCTGACATGAGCCAACCCAGAACAGGTCTCTGAAGATAATTCTAAATTGAGATAATATTTTATGTAATTCTTATCATAGAAACGGTACTTATAACAGATAGAATTTAAAACAATGTCTCTTAACTGATGCATTGAAAGCTGCACTGTCATGCATTTTTAAGTCAGAAATGGCAGTCAAACTTTGCATGTAAAAGCAATGCTCTTGATATTAATTTTAAAGAGAATAGCTTGTTTAAAACAGATTTATTCTTCAAAATAATGTGCATGCTCTAATATTACAAAAAGACATTTAAAAATATTTACATTGCCAATGTTCCATTAGTTGCAGTTTACAAGTCTATCACAAGCTCAAGGTTTTAACTCATCCATATTTGTTATTTTAAAATATCAGACAAGTGGATCCATTATATCCTAAAAATACTGTGCCACAGGAAACTCAAATAAAAAAGATAGGTTATTTAATTCAAATGATTTTAAAAGCTTTGAGATTTTGTTAATTTGTTAAGACCTCACCTCAAGCTTGCCAAAAGAGAACATAAACCTCTATGTCATAGTCTCAAGGGGAATGCAAATCCTAATCCCATTGACAATTAACAGATGTGGGATAATTTACTTTACAAAAAAGTCAATGATTGGCTGTTTCACAACAGTCCTTTGGTTAAGGGACCATTAATGTAAATTCGTATTTCTTTACCTCCATTTAAGATTTGAGCAACCTATTATGGCTCTGTTGCTATGTTAATATAAAATTATGAGATAAAATCAGAAAAAAAGATTAATAAAAAACAATATTTATTCCTTAGTCCAAAGAGCCATTACATTGGTTTTTGAAGAATACTAATAGTTGGTCTTTTGCATAGAAAACTTTTTAGGCAAAATTGATAATCATTATTTCGAACACAAATTTTAAAATTTTGCCTCTCTCTATGTTTTTGTTAATATATGAATACAGCCAATAAATATTGCATTTACTATATTTATAAAGAGCTCCTCTATGAGAGAGAAATATAAACATTTAGATTGCATGTTTATTATCTTTAATATTTCTCTTGTTTCACAAATAATTAAATTATAGGCTATAGCCACTGATTATTAAAACAATAAATAATCAAGGTTTTAATTTGTAGACTTATAATTAAAATAAATATCTCATGACTTACAATTGCTTAAAATTATATTTTATATATATTGCTAATTTTCAAATTTTATACGAATATGAATTGTAGTTTAATTTTAGAAAAAATATGCTCTCTCTTGCTGTTAAGACATTTAAAACTCATCCTACATTTTCCAGATTCATTAATGAAAACAATGCCACAACAGATTTACATATTAGTCAAATTATAGACTTTACAAAAAAGTTTAATTCTTTATATCATCAAAGTAATAATAGCTTTAAACAATAATTTAATATGTAGAGAAATGTACAACTCAAAATATAAAGAGTTGTCCTCAGTTTCCACAAGTTCTACATATACTATACAATAGTGTTAATTCTGAAGGATTCATCCTAATCAAGAGAAATAGATGTAATTCTATATTTGTGATTTAAAAAAATTATTAAAAATATACATATGACTATTAATAGGTTTTCAATCTTTCTAATTATAAGTGTGATAATAGAAGAAACACCTATGTTGTTTTTCTATACTAGATTTTTCAATAATTTTAATACAAATATTATAACTGACTTTTACAGTGAATTATTTGAGATATTTTGTTAACAATATAATATTAGGCATATTAATGAGATTCCTTATAATCCTCAAGGACAGGATATTGTGGAACAGGCACATAGAACTTTAAAACAATATTTTTATAAACAAACGAGAGAAGAATCATATCTCCATACAACACCAGTTTTTTAGAATTTCAAATCCAAGTAACTCTGAGTGTGTGTAGAGGACATGTTTGTGTTTTTTCTACAGTTTGCTGAAGGAGCGTGCTATCAGTCAGAGTGGTTAATGAGATATGCAGATCATTGAAAATGGTCTCGGTCCTTGACACTTTTAGACAACTTCTGCTAATGCTGACGTTACAGATATTTGTAGACTCAACATCCCCCTGCAGAATTTTTATGTCTTCTGAACATTTCAGAAGAAACATGTGTTCCCTTGGTAATCGGCCTTCCACTGACTACCACCGTGGTGGCTCCTTGAGTGGCAGGGGGAAGATTAGAACATTCCATTGTAATCATCATTAAATTAGCTAAACAATTTTAAGTAGCTATAGACTTCTACAGAACCTCTGGCCTGCCTGAAAGGCAAATAGCTCCACGTTCCCAAGTTACAGAAACTAATGTAACATAAAACAAAACTTGCACTGCTATCTCCACTAAACCTTTAAATTACCATAGATGGATATACCAAGGAATTCGATCACACACACATACACACACACAGAGTCACACACACACACACTAACAAACGCACACACACTCATGCACGCGCGGACACACAAAAACACACACAAACTAACAAAACACAAACAAAAATAAAAACCAAAAAACAAATGTACACAGTATGTTTGAAAAAATCCAGCATTTCAAAGGATACTGAATAGATAACCAAAAAAAAAAAAAAAGAAAAAAAAAAAAAAAAAAAAGAAAGACTATGCTTAAAAAAGCAAGAAACTGCTGAATAGTAATTTTCAACACATCCACAGGGAGATAAACACAGAAACAAGGACAATACAAATAACAGAAGTAAAAATCACTATTCTTTAATATTCATTAAACTCAATGCACACAATTCCCCCAATAGAAAGACATAGTTTAAGAGACTGGATATGTGAACAGGACCCAGTCTTTTGCTGTATACAGGAAACTCATCTCAGTGTCAAAGACAAACACTACTTCAGAGTAAAAGACTGGAAATTTTTTCCAAGCAAATGTTCCCAGTTAATGAGCTGGATTTGCCATTATAATAAAAATGACTTTCAACATAAAGTTGTCAAAAAGACACAGAAGGACGCTTCATGCTCAGCAAAGGAAATAGCCACCAAGAAGAACTTTCAATTATGAATATTTGTGCTCCAAATACAAGGTCACCTGCATTCATAAGGGAAATTTTACTAAGGCTTAAAGCACACTTCACATCCCACAATAATTGAGGGTGACTCCAACACACCTTGCTCTTCAATGGACAGATCAGGAAAACACAAAATAAGTAGAGGCAGAGAGAAAGTACCAAGTTTTAGACAAAATGGATCAAATAGATCAAAAGAATATACTTTTTCAGCACCTCATGGTACTGTCTAAAAAAGATGACCATATCATTATCCACAAAACAGACCTCATCAGATATTTGAAAATCCAAATAATCCCATGCTTCCTGTCAGATCACTATGGATAAAAGGTTGTATTCAATAGAAACAATAACAACAAAAAGCCTACATACACATGCAAGCTGAACAATGCTCTACACAACGATATATTGGTCGAAGTTAGAAATATAGAAATAAAACAAATAATTTGTTAATAAAGAAACAAATTAAATTTTTAGAATTTAATGAAAAAGATGGCAGAGCATTCACAAATTTATGGAATACTATGAAAGCTGTCCTAAGAGGAATATCCATAGTTCTGTGTGCCTCCAAAAGAAGCTGGAGGAAACACACACTAGCAACTTAACAGAACACCTGGAAGCTTTAAAATAGAAAGAAGCTAATACACCAAAGAGGAATAGAATGCAGGAAATCATTGACTCACTGCTGAAATCAAATAAGTAAAAGCAAAACAAAACAAAACAAAACAAACAAACAAACAAACAAACAAAAAACCTCTACAAAGAATCAAGATATCATTGCATTTATCAATTTTGTTATTCTGCTTACTGTAAGAGTCACATTTGTTTCTTTTAAATTCTTCTATTCAGGCATATACATTTTATAGAGCCCAGAATGAGCTCTATGTAAATGTCACAAAATAGGATTGATCACAAACTAATTTTTATAAAGAGAAAACAACACAGCAGTCATCTAATTCTTGCAAACCAACATAAAATATCTCTTAATTTGCATAACCTCCTAATTCAGATCATTACACATTTACCAACATATTTTGGAAATCACAAGAGTGGCCAAGAATTAGGAGTCATTAGTTATCCCAGTGTGACCTCTATAAACATATACAACCCCGTGTTGAAACACTACATAGAAATAAGACTGTCTGTGAAACCTCAGCTGTCACCGTGTGACTATCAATAATTGATTATTATGCACTGTCTATTAAATGGTAGCCAACACTCTGTGTTCAATTGCCATTGACCATCTGGCAGTGACATACATTGTTACCATTATAATCATTGGTATATTAAAATTTGTAAACAGTGACAATCATTCAAAAGATGAGCTCTCAGCCATAATCACATTGTGGACATCAGAATGTGACAATATTTCAGTGAGCATGCCACAGTGACCACAAAAGTCAGTTTTCAGACCATATTATACCACAGAAAATGACCACCACACAAGGACCCCCACACTGTGTCCACTACACAGTGACTTATCAAAAAATGTCCATCATTCAGTGGATATCAATACAATCCACTCCAGAACACACACAAACACACACACAGAGACACAAACAGATATGTGTGTGTGTGTATATATATATATATATATATATATATATATATAAATCTCTCAAAAAAATTTAAACACTAGTCATCAATTAAAAGAAGATAATCTCAGAAATTTCTCATTGAGATATTGAAATATACAACTTATCTTCTGGGTTTCTATTTCATATCTCTCTCTCACAAACACTCACAGATACTGAAATGTTTCTGACTTTCTTGAACATTTTCAATTATTAATTTGTTTGAAATATATCCACAAGATTTCCAATGATCTTTCAATATCGTGAATTTAAAATAAGATCTTTAGCAGGCAATGGTGGTGCACACCTGTAATCCAAGCACCCTAGGAGACACAGGCATGAGATTTCTGAGTTTGAGGCCAGCCTGGATCACAGAGTGAGTTCCAGAACAACCAAGGCAATACAGACAAACCCTATCTCCAAGAAAAGTAACAAATAAGCAACAAACAAAAAGTAAGATCTTTTGCCTAATTTATCTTGAGTTATCATGAAGGTAAATTATATTCTATTGTTAACAGCCTGGGAAACCACAACTCATTAAGACTGGCAAGATTGTAGAGAGCATTAGATTGAAAACTTTTCTGTGAAATTTTGTTTTTTGTATTAACCATTGTTAATGCACACTTGAACTTTTGAAATCAGTTCCAAATTTCTCTATGTATAGTAGAATGACTATTGAATTCACAAACATCAATAAGATCTGCTCTAAATTTTTTATGTATTTTGAAATGGAAATAATTGGTAGGAGTGTATTGAGTTGTGGAAATCACATAGTTTGCTGGATGACAGCATTCTTATATTTACAGTGAGAGCATGAATTTAAATCAGTGTTGTCCAGGGCATCTAAAACTACACTGAAACTTCTTAAGACATTTGATCATAATTGCACATATATATATATATATGTGTATGTGTATGTGTATGTGTATGTGTATGTGTATGTGTATGTGTATGTGTATGTGTATGTGTATGTGTATGTGTATGTGCATGTGCATGTGCATGTGCATGTGCATGTGCATATGTATATGTATATGTATATGTATATATGTGTATATGTATATATATATTTGCATTATATAATGTGTGAATATATATATATATATATATATATATATTGCATATGAATCTAAATATATATTGAAATTCATAACTATAAATTAAATATATTTAAATATAAGAAAAAATAAATAATTATAAAAGTTTAAATGATATTATTAGGAAGAGGTGATAAATCATCTAAAGGATCTCAGGAGAATGTCACATGAATCTGATTTAAATATATTGAATATTTGTATGAGAGTTAATGATTTTAAATTTTACAATTTGTTATTTCTAAAAAAATATGTTTGACAACATAAATTGATTAAAGTTTTCTTAACTAATAGAGAAGGTTATGGCTAATTTCTTATAATCACTAAAAATAATAAAAATTTAAACCTACTTATATGCAGAATTTTTCCTTATGCTTTTTCTTCATTAAATACTAAGTAAGTCTTATTAAAATTTCAGAAATTTTGAAAATAAAAATTTAAAATAAACCTGTAAGGCAAACATTGCATTTTCTTCTACGACACATACAGTTTTCAATATGTCTGAATTTTCTCACATAAAATAAAAAAAAAAACCTTACCTTAGAAAACTCATTTCTAATCTATAAACATTAAAATCATAGAAGATATTTTCAAAAATTTAAAAAGTAGTATATAAAATAATTATATTAGGTTGAACTATATTCAGTTTTATAACTTAAAAATGTTAAAAACTAGATTATTATTAATGGTTTTTTTGTGTTAAGCTCCTTTCAATTCTCCCAAAATCTAGTAATAATGGTAAAGAAATTGGACCTGTTTAAAAATGTTTATATAATGTTTATATATTTATATATATATATATATATATATATATATATATATATATATATATATA
This sequence comes from Apodemus sylvaticus, assembly GCF_947179515.1. Lineage (NCBI taxonomy): Eukaryota > Metazoa > Chordata > Mammalia > Rodentia > Muridae > Apodemus > Apodemus sylvaticus. The sequence continues at coordinate 800,084 of NW_026262998.1, forward strand.
TATATATATATATATATATATATATATATATATATATATATATATATATATATATATTATGGTTCACTGCTCCACTCACAAACCCTTCACTCATCTATCAGCAATGTAAATCAATAGATTCAGAATAATAAACAAGAATCATCTGTGGTAGCACAACCTAGAAGATACTGCCAGGACTAAGCCTCAGTACAGGTTAGCATGAGGAATTAACAAGAGCACCTATAGATAATCTCAGCTGAGCTTCTATCGGCAAAGTGAAAATTAGTGAAGATATGAGACTTGTAATGTTTGCACAGTTTTCTCTATAAGCAATGCTATCTAAGGTTTAGTGAGTAAACCTTGAAGTGCTTTGATTCTCCCTACAAATATCAAGTGTACTCCACAGGTTTTCATCAACACAGGTCTTTCCTAAGCATATGAACATGACCATTATGACATTGCTGCCAAGCACCCATCATATGCTGAAACAGAAACAATTTGACACATCTCCAGAAATATTATTAATGTATTTCTGGTTATGGTATCCATACAAATGCATGTCAACTGTTCATTGTAAAGTGGAACAATTATAAGCCAAGAATCCTCTCTTACATTCTTCCTTTAATCTAATATCACTTCACCTCTCTATCATCACGTGCTAACATCACTTCTCTGTATCTTTATGTGTTTGTTCCAGCAAAACACCTTCTAGTCCAACTGATTTTCTAAAGAACCTTTAAAATACAACTGCACGTTTATAAAATATGGATACTCTATAGTACAAGTTTGTGTGTTCCTATTAAATATCCTATTTTTCTTCTTCACATATTTCTAACTGAAAGATGAGACTAGCATCCAAATATACACTAGGACTGGACACGTGATCAGATCTACAAAATTATAACATATATTGAAAACATCCAATGAGATTATATAGCTCAATTTTTCAAATTGCTGTACATAATATATTTTATCCAAATTATTTATAGAATTAAGAAAAATAGAAGTGTATAATCCATTGAAAATTTGTACCTCAACAAAAGTTGCACCTGAATCTTCCAAAACACTGAATTGATTTCTAGATATTTGCATTTTAAATTATTTAAATCAAATTAAAAATGCTAGTGAGTAAAATTAATTTGATAAAATTAATATTTGATTCCCATATCACAATGAAAATGTAATTTAATAAATATTGCAAATGTGTAAAAAACTGAACATTATGAAACTGCTGAAAACAGTGATTCAAGGTTTTCATGCACTTCCATTTATTTATAAGTCCGTTATAAACAAACCAGACCAATATCCATAGTGCTACCACATAAACCTGGGGTAGCACATTGGTGGTGACACAAAGTGCTTTTGAGAAGCAGAAGCTAAATAGGCTACAGCTGGTAATAGAGTTGCTTTGTTTCTTTCCATTCCCATTCTGGTCATGGATCACTGTATGGATGCATATACTCTGCCATTAGGACAATTTTTAGAAATTCTCTCTTTATTTGTCCATTTTTCATTGACAGTGATGATTTACCATCCTATATGTTTGATTGTTTCTATTTAATGTTTCACAAAGTCAGTGATGTAATTTGTTTGCAACCTTGTACATTACGATAAAACATCTCTGTAGCAAATGAGGATTAATATGATGAAACTGATGACATAATATACCAATCTAAATATATTATAACTAAGCATTTTAAATTAATTTTTTATCCATTTTCCTTTTTTAAATTTTCTTTATTCTTTGTTTACATTTCAAATGATTTCCCCTTTCCAGTTCCCTCCTCCTGATAAGTCCCATAATCCCCATTCCCTTGACCCATTCCCCAGTCACCCACTCACATTTTTCTTTCCTGTGTAATGGTATTCCCCTAATATGCTGCATCAAACATTTCCAAGACCAGTACCTTCTCTTTCCTTCTTTTTGGGATACATTTGATATGTTAATTGTGTCTTTAGTATTCAGAGCTTCTGGGTTAATTGCCACTTATCAGTGATTACATTCCATGTGTATTCTTTTGTGATTGGGTTACTCAATTAGAATGATATTTTCATTTCCAACCTTTTGATAAAATAAATTCACGAATTCATTATATTTAATTGCTGAGAAGTACTCAATTGTGTAAATATACCATATTTTCTTTACACATTCTGCTATTGAGGGACTTTTGGGTTCTTTCCAGTTTCTGGCAATTTCTACAAGAAGTAGAAACATGCTAATTTGCTTGGTGATTGCTATATTCTAAATCAAAATTCAGATATAAATAGTGAAGAGATATGAGAGTGGAACGCAAGTATGGTACTTTTTTTTTCATTAGGAATATGAAATGATACAGCATTGTATAACCATGAAAATATCTTTTTATTTAGTTTAACTATTTTTCCTAGATGTACAAGTATCTTTTTTTTTTTAATTTAGAAAGTAGGTCAGCATAGGAAGTGTTTGTGACTTATTAAAGAGAAAAAAAAAACTTTTGAAGTGTTTCAAAATGTCTCTTTATGATTCACACTGCTTAATTCATGCTGTGTAAAAGAGAGTTGTGATATACACTTGTATTTTTATTTATATGGAAGATGAGATATTGTGTTATTTTACTTTCAAATTTCTAGAAACAATTCCTTAATATAAGTTGAAAAATAATACTGATACTTTAGTGTACAAACCTGGCACAAACATAAATTTCATTTGGTATAACAAATCAAAGTGAATGTTTCAAGATTACACTAAGATTATCCTTCTGTTGGTCATTTAATTTGGTCTATGTAAAAGGTCCTTTCTCTATTTTTCTCTTATTAAATTAATGCCATTAATGTTGTTGCTCCAAATGTATTTTCAATATAATGGTTCCCAATATTTTATGGAAGTTTTGTGTTTAAGAGTTTTTATTTTGTTTGTTTTTAATTTTTTTTAGCATTTTACTTTAATTGCCTGTTGTATATTAAGAAGAGAAAAAAGTGTTTTGAATAGTATTTATGAATGATAATGATAGGTAAAATAACATTATAGCAATTCATATGAAAAAATACTCTTATTTTATATTTTAAAATGGAAAAATTTACACAAGTCTTTTCTCCTTTCTCAGGATTTGTTTCCTATGCAATATGCTTTAATTGGTTATATACACTCGAGCAGGAAATATTTATTTATTATTTGGAAAGCCCTTTACATCCCTGAACACAGAAGTATGATATGGAATTTATGTTGAAAATATTTCCTGTTTCTCATGACTGTACTTGTATGTGTGCATGTAACACTTAAAATACTCAAAGATATAAACATATCTATTGAAATTGTAATGTTGAATCTTCTGTAATAGTAAAACCTGAAATAAATGATTGCTTGCTAAATCATAAATATATCTGTGTTGAATTTGAATGGTAATTTCAAAAAATGTTTAATTATAACTCTATTACAACAGATAAGAAATAGTTTGGCCTCTTTTAATACACTGTGATATAAAATACATAAATCAAAACTGAATAATTATTTGAATTGTCTTATTTTCAATTTCCGAGATTTATAAATTGTCACAGTAAGGAATGTAAATGATTATACAAATTAAGACCATATCACTCCATTTATGAGATTAAAGTCATGTCATATAGCATATATCATGGATTTTGAAAACCAAAGTTCAGAATAAACATTTCAGTTTTACTAAAATAGCAATGTATAAGACTCATGTAGAAAAATACTTTAATTTTTGGATTTCAGTTACATATGATAAAAGTATGTAAATCAGTACCATTTTACCATGCACAATACTAGATTTAATATAAATGACAGGCAGTGTTTGGTGGCACATGCCTTTTTCCCAGCTATTGGGAGGCAGAGGCAGGAGGATTTCTGAGTTCAAGGCAAGTCTGGTCTGCACAATGTTTTACAGGACAGCAAGGGCTACACAGAGAAAACCTGTCTCCCATACACAAACAAATACACAAACTGACAAGAAAACAAAGAGAGAGAGAGAGAGAGAGAGAGAGAGAGAGAGAGAGAGAGAGAGAGAGAGAAAACAGATAATTGACACCACGATAAATTTTGTCTTTCCAGAAAGAAGTTGCTTATATATTAGATATAATAAAACAAAGCAAGTATTGAGGGAATTTTGTCCTAAATATTTCTTTATGATTTTAGGTGAAGATTGTTGAAATGACATAAAAAAAGAAACAAACATACAAAAACTCAAATACCGAAATTGCACCAGAGTAATTTGGTCTTTCCAGAAAGAACTTGCTTATATATTGGATATAATAAAACAAAACAATATTGAAGGAAGTCTGTCCTAAATATTTCTCGATGATTTTAGGGAAAGATAGTTAAATTGACATACAAACAAACAAAAAGTCAAACATCAAAGTAACACCAGAGAAATATTTTCTTTCCAGCAAAAACATGATTATTCCTATAATACAATAAAACAAAACAAATATTGATGGAAGTCTGTCCTAAATATTTATTATTTTTTGTGAAGGTTGTTAAAAGGATTAAAAATGTAAAGAAAAATGAATGGAAGTGCTTATAGATAGTCAAATAAATACTAATAACAAAAGAAATCCTTAGACAGCACATGGCTAATGAGTGCCTTTAAAACTTTTGCAGTGAGAACTCATCATAATTATTGCATGTTTTCCTTGCATACATAAGAAATTAGAAGGATTTATAATTAGTTAATATATAAGTATCATTAATGGAAAATTGGAATGTGATATGTATGAGGAGGCAAGTTTATTGTAAAAGATTTTAAAACAAGAAACTGACAAATACACCCCTGTTGAGTTACGGCGAGAAATTTGACATTCTCTACAGCAAAGTGAGATTAAATTATATATGATAAAAACATGATACCTCAAATTGAATAAAATAGAAAATGGAGAAGTCGTAAACTCATAGGCAAAGGGGAAACTTTCTTTAATAGAACAGTTTTGATTCAGGTAGGATGAGCATCATATAAATGGGAGGAAAATAACCTGAAATGCTTTTATAAAGCTAGTTATCATGTCCATAGTACACAGAAAACATATATCGATTTTCAAATATGTTTACTAAATCTACATCTAATAGTGGGCTAATATCAAAAATCTTTACAAATTGGAAGGAATTAAACTCTCAGAAACAAATTTATCCAAATAAAAACTTGGGTTAAAAATGTAAAGAGAGTTCTCAATAGAGGACAAAGAAATGTCCAGGAAACATGTACATAAATATAAAATATCTAATCTCCAAGAAAATATATAAGAAATGTACAATATGTATACTCTTCATTTTTTAATTATATAAAAACTTTGATAAAATATTTTAATTACAGATGTTTGAGAAATTAATAAAAATAATATCATTGGTGTTTTAATAAATACAAGTGATTTGCACACCTGAATAGGTGTCTAGTCCTATGTTTTTTGTTTTTTTTTTGTTTTTACAATTACAAATCTTTCAATTACAATTCTGTGAAGAAGACAAAGACAATGAACAAAAAGGATTACTAATATTTGTACTATTGAGCATTTTTATTTTTTATTTTCTAAAGTAGAAATTTTAAATTTATCAAAAAAATAAGTTATCATCGAAAGAGTATTGCTAGGGGAAACCAATGAAGGAACAAATGAGAAATAATTATATAGACTAAATAAAGCAAGTGAAGAAAGATTCCTTGCTAATGGCATTCTTGTATTGGTCTATCTAACATTGAATAATTTACATACATTTGGAAGAATAACATAATGAGAAATTAATAAAAACATTCTCTGGGTTTGTGTCCAAGTTATTTGTGCTGTATCATATAGTGGGAAAGTTTCAACAATGTCATCTCAGTCAGGATCATAAGGTGAGGTAAGACATGTGATAAGGCAAAACCAGTGTTATTTTGAAAGAGATTATATTTTCAATTAATACTCACTAAGGCTTAGATGGAGTTCCTTATAGGGCTAACTTTGCAATGATTGTTTGGATCATATCTTCACTGATCTTCTCTTTGCAGAGAGAGGCACAGGTGAAATCTTGTCCTGCTATTCATCCAAATTCCTCCTGCTAACTTGTATGTTGGCTGTATCCTGGACATCTATGCTTGGTATGGTTAAAACTGCTAATTCTTAATTGTATTCTGATTTTACTGACCGAGACTGATGGGAATAGATCAGGGAAACATTCTAAAAAACAAGAAATAACTAAACAGGTTTCCACTAATCTGGCATTTCAAATCATAAGCAATGGAAAACAACACAAAAAGATGAAGACCACTTCCTAGAAAAAGCAAGATGTTGACCCTCTAATAATAAACCCAAAAGAAGATTATTAAATTCACAAATATCAAAATTCAAGGAAAAATAACAGGAAGCAACAATCCCTAGTCCTTAACATTTTATAGCATCCATGCACTCGATGTCCCAATAAAAGATGTAGACTAACAGACTTGATAGATAAACAGGACCCAACATTTTCCTCCAAAGAGGAAATGAATCTCAGTGTCAAAGACAATCTCTACAACAGAGTACAAATTTGGAAAACAATGTTTCAAACAAGTGTTTCCTGGAAACAAGATGGATTAGGAATTCCAATATCCAGTAAAACAGTCTGTCATCCAAAAGTCATCAAAAAAATATACAAAAGAATTCTTTATACCCATCAAAGGAAAAATATACCATGCATTCAATTATGAGGTTATATGTTTTGAAAGCAAAGGCACCCACATCTATGAAAGAAAGTTTACTAGAACTCAAAGCATGCATTGAACCACACACAGAAATTGTGGATGGCTTCAACACCTGTCGCTCCTCAATGGACAGATCAGAGAAACAAATTTTTCAGAAACAAAGTAAAATTAACTGACGTTTTGTACCAAATTGAGTTAATAGATATTTATAGAACATTTTATCCTAAATCAAAAGAATATACCTTCTCCTCAGTGCATCATGACATGTTCTCAAAAAATAGAGCTTATAATTGCTCACAAAACAGACCTCAAACGATGTAAGATGATAGAAATTATTCTAGGCCTCCTATCAGATTACTATGGAATAAATCATGAATTGAAATTATTATTATTTGCAGATGATGAGAGGGTATACATAATGGACACATAAAACATCACCAGAAAACACCTATAACTGATAAATAACGTTAGCAAAGTGGCTGGATATTAAAATAACTCAAGCAAATGAGTAGTCTTCCTATACTCAATGGAAAAATAGGCTGCAAAAAAATTAGGGAAATGACAGCCTTTGTGAAAGCCACAATAATACAAAGTATCTTGGTTTGACTCTAACCAAAACAGTGAATGATCTGTATGACAGTTATATCAGGTTGTTGAATAAAGAAATTGACGAAACTTCAGAATATGGAAAAATCTCTGATGCTCTTGGATTGGCAGGATCATGGACCTCCACATAAAACCAAACATATTTAAACTAATAGAAAAGAAACTGGGAAAGAGCCTGGAAGTCATGGTCACGGGGGGAATTTTCCTAAACAGAACACCAATGATTTATTCTTTTAGATCAAGAATTGACTAATGACACCTCATACAATAGAAAGATACTGTAAAGCAAAGGACCTTGTCAATGTGACTAAATGCAAACTAACAAATTGGGAAAAGCTCTTTACCAACCATATTTCAAACAAAAGGAAATATCTAGGATTTAAGACACCAGAGAGCGAAATATTCTTATTTAAAACAGGTTGTAGACCTAACAAAAGAATTTTCACCTGAGGGATATAGAATGGGTGAGAAGCAGCCAAAGAAATGTTCAACAATCTTAGTCATCAGGGAAATGCAAATCAAAACAATCTTGAAATTTCAACTCCCTTATTTCAGAATGACTAACATCAAAAATCCAGTAGATAAGAGATGCTGACTCTTAAGATGTATAAAAAGAGGAATACTTCTCAACTGCTTGTGGGTCACAATTTGGTACAATAACTCTGAAAAATCAGTCTTAAAACTCATCAAAAACGTGCACATGATTCTACTAGAGTACCCTGCTCTACCAGTTCTGGGCATATAATCGGAAGATTCCCAAGCACTTAATAAGGTCACATGTTTCATTATGTTCATAACAGTCGAGTTTATTATAGCCAGAAGCTGGAAAGAACACAGAAGTCCCCCAACAGAGTAATGGATACAGAAACTATTGCAAATATATCTATCCACAATGGAGCACCATTCAGCTATTTGAAAGAATGAATTCTTGACGTTTTCCAGCAATTGGATAGAAATGGAAATACGATCCTGAGTATGGTAACCCAATCACAAAAGAACACACTCACTGACAAATGGATATTTGCTCAGGAGCTTGGAACTCCCAAGACACAATTCACATCTAAAATTAACCTCAAATGTAAAAGTAAGTAAAGTATGTAAAGGACATGTATTCATTGCATTAGTAAGGAATATACATACATCAAAAATGCTGAGCTAAATTATTTTTGCTTTTGTATATTTTAGAAGCAATTGCAACATACTTTTCCACATATACTATAGGTATCTTAAATTAAAATGAACACAATGTCAAATATATTTCATCACTAATATTTTCAGGATGTGCTAAAAACAGTCAAACTAACAGGATGAGAAAAGAACACTCCCAATGATTAATGGTCTTACAAAAAAAAATCCTTCCATGTATTTTCATATCTGAATCAATACAACTATGGAATAATCCTTGGGTGGTCTGTTTCTGATTGATTTATTATTAAATGTGAAAGTGTGAGAATCTCAACTTTTTTCCAGAAATTTCATAAAATTCTTGTTCTTATTTACAAGTAACATATTTATACTATATAATAAATTTCATTGGTAGTAAAGAAGTATATTTTTTGAATTTTATCATATTTATTTTGTAATCGCTAGCATATTAAAATTCCTCATAAGTCTGCAAAACATTCATTATTTGGGAATATTTCATGTACAGCATTGTAAAATTTTAGAAAATGGGAAAGGAGTGTATACTTTAATTTGTCTTAATTATGTATAAACTTTGATAAAATATATTATTTTCAGCCTTTTGAAAAATTAATTCAAATAATATCACTGGGTGTTTTGAATAAATGTAAGTTGCACAAATGATCATGTGTCCAGTCATATAGCTTGTGTTTTTTCTAGTCTATTCTTTCAAAACAACTTTTTGAAGACTAAAATGACAATGAAGAAAAAGAATTAGTTAAAGTGGTACTATTGAGCATGTTAATTTTGAAAATCTGAAGTGGAAAAATGAGATTACTTTAGAAGGTCAGTTGTGTAAAAAGGTTTCCTGGGGGAAACTAATGAAGAAAGAAATGAGAAATAATTTACTTATGCTACATAAAGCACAGGCAGAAAGATTTTTGCTAATGACATTCTTGAAATCTCTACCTATGACTGAATAGTTTAAATCCATTTGGAGTAATAAAATGTTGATAAATATAGCAAAATATTCTCCAGGTGTATGTCCCAATTATTTCTGCTATTGCAAATGGTGGGTTATTTTCAACAATCTCATTTCAGTCAGGATCACAATGTGAGGCAAGACATATGATAAGGTAAAATCTGTTCCAGACCAGTGATATTTTGAAGGAGAATATATTTTCAATGGATACTCACTAAATCTTAGATTTGGTTCCTTATATTGCTAACTTTGCAACGAATCTTTGAGCATATCTTCACTGATCTTCCGTTTGAAGAAAGAGGCACAGCTGAGAATTTGTTTTGGTATGCCTCCAAATTTCTCCTGTTAATTTGTATGCTGCTGCTTCCTAGATTTCTATGATAGGTAAGGTTAAAACAGCTGATTAATTGCTAAGCTGACACACTGACCTGGATTGATGGTATAAGTGTGAAGTGTTTGTCAATGGCTCAGTGAAGCATCCTACATAAATAAAAATAAAAATAAAAATAAAAATAAATAATAAACTTTTATCCACAAATCCAACACTTCAGAGCATAATCATTGGAAAACATCAACCCAAAGAGGGATAACACACACTCTACAAAGCAATAAATTAAGCTTCTATTAACAAACCCAAAAGAAGTATATAATTACACAAACATAAAAATTTTATCAAAAGTAACAGGAAGCAACAATCACTATTCCTTCATATCTCACAGCCGTAATGCACTCTATTCTCCAATAAAAATTATAGACTAACAGACTGACTATGTAAGCAGGACACAACATTTTGCAGCATTTATGGACTGCATCTCAGTGTCAAAGACAAACTCTACCACAGAGTTAAAGGTTGGTAAACAATTTTCCAAACAAGTAGTCCCCAGAATCATGATGGATTATACATTCCAAGTAACAGTGTCTGACTTCAACAAGTGACTGTCCTTTTTTGTCCCCGCTAAGGGTTTTCTTTTTTCTGTTTTTTTTTTTTTTTATTTTTTATTCGATATATTTTTTATTTACATTCCGATTGGTTACCCCTTTTCTAGCCCCCCACTCCCCGAAAGTCCCATAAACCCCCTTTTCTATCCCTATCCTTCCACCTACCCCTTCCCACTTCCCCATTCTACTTTTGACCTATACTGCTTCACTGAGTCTTTCCAGAACAAGGGGCCATTCCTCTGTTACTCTTGTACCTCATTTGATGTGTGGATTATGTTTTGGGTATTCCAGTTTTCTAGGATAATAACCACTTATTAGTGAGTGCATACCAAGATTCATCTTTTGAGTCTGGGTTAACTCACTTAGTATGATGTTCTCCAGCTCCATCCATTTGCCTAAGAATATCGTGAATTCATTGTTTCTAATGGCTGAATAGTACTCCATAGTGTATATATACAACATTTTTTTCTTGCACCTACTCTTCTGTTGAGGGATACCTGGGTTCTTTCCAGCTTCTGGCTATTATAAATAGGGGCACTATGAACAACGTGGAACATGTGTCCTTATTACATGCTGGGGAATCTTTTCGGTATATGCCCAGGAGTAGTATAGCAGGATCTTCTGGAAGTGAGGTGCCCAGTTTTCGGAGGAACCGCCAGACTGATTTCCAGAGTGGATGACCAATTTGCAACCCCAACAGCAGTGAAGGAGTGTTCCTCTTTCTCCACATCCTCGCCAACACCTGCTGTCTCCTGAATTTTTAATCTTAGCCATTCTGACTGGAGTAAGGTGAAATTTCAGGGTTGTTTTGATTTGCATTTCCCTAATGACTAATGAAGGTGAGCATTTTTAAAGATGTTTCTCTGCCATCTGAAGTTCTTCAGGTGAGAATTCTTTGTTAACTCTGAATCCCATTTTTTAATAGGGTTGATTGATTTTCTGGAGTGTAACTTCTTGAGTTCTTTATATAAATTGTATATTAGCCCTCTATCTGATGTAGGATTGTTGAAGGTGTTTTCCCAATTTGTTGGTTGCCGATTTGTCCTTTTGATGGTGTCCTTTGCCTTACAGTAACTATAATTTTATGAGGTCCCATTTGTCAATTCATAATCTTAGAGCATACACTATTGGTGTTCTATTCAGAAACTTTCTCCCTGTACCAAAGTCCTCAAGGGTCTTCCTCAGTTGCTTTTGTAATAGCTTCAGAGTGCCTGGCTTTATGTGGAGGTCCTTGATCCATTTGGATTTGAGCTTAGTACCAGGAGACATGGATGGATCAATTCGCATTCTTCTGCATGCTGACCTCCAACAAATGACTCTCCTTAATGGACAGGTCACAGAAACATAAACTGTACAGAAGCACAGTGAAAATAACAGCAGTTTTTTCCAAAGGGATTTAATAGATATATATAGAACATTTTTTCCTAAATAAAAGAATATACCATCTTCTCAGCACACCATGATGCCTTCTCAAAAATCGAAAAATAACTGCTCAAAAAACACACCTCAACAGATATAAGTTGATTGAAAGAATTCCATGCATTCTATCAGATCACTATGGAATAAGGGTTATCTTCAATAGCAACAAAAACAATTGAAAACAAAATAAACCTGTAAGCTAAACAATGCTCTACATAATGAGATATTTTTCAAGAAGGAAATAAGGATCGAAATCAAAGACTTTTGCGAATTTAATTTAAATAGAGGCTAAAAATACCCAAAATTATGTGACACAAAGAAAGCAGTGCTAAGACAAAAATTCATAGCTCTGAGTAACTCCAAGAAGAAGCTGGAGAGAGCACAGACTACCAGCTTAACCATATTCCAGAAAGTTTTAAAACAGAAAATACTACACAAAAGAAGAGTATTAGGAAAGAAATCTTTCAACTCAGGGCTGAAGCCAACCAAATAGAAGCAGAAATAACTAGACAAGGATCCAACAAAACCATGAGCAGATTCTTTGATTAAACCAGCATGATAGAAAACCCTTGTGTATACAAGCCCGATGATACAAAGTATCCAAATTAACACAACAAAAATGAAAAGGGATAAAAAACAATGGAAAATGAGGAAATCTAAAAAAAAATTAAACAAAAAATCATCAGATACTACTACAAATTCATATATCAATAAAAGTGGAAAATCTGGATGAAATGAACAATATCCTAGCCAGATACTAAATAGCAAATATAAATTAAGATCAGACAGACCTTCTGAACAGTCCCAAAGCCTCTATAGGAACAGATGCGCTCATTGAAAGCCCCTGTACCAAATGAAAAGACAATACCAGTTGGTTTCTTTACAGAATTCTGTCATAACTTCAACATAGACCTAATACCAATACTTAGCAAAATATTCTAATAAATAGAACGAGGCGGAACCCTGCCCAAATTGCTGTGTGAGCCAAAATTACATTGATGCTAAAACCAAATTTTCAACAAATATTCAACCAATTATTCAACAAATAAAAAAAAAGAACTTAAGACCACTATCCCTTAAAATATCTATGCAAAAATGCTCAATAAAATATTTGCTACCTGAATCAAGATTATATCAAACTGATTTTACATCCCAATCATGTAGACTTCATCCTTAATCCTTCAAATGCAGAGTTGTTTCAATATATGGAAATCCAACAATGTTATTTAATATATTAACAAACTCAAGGAAAAAAATTACAGCGTCTTTTCAATAGATGATTCATGAACCTTAGAAAAAATCAGCATCCCTTCATATTAAAAGGCTTGGATATAACAGGAATTCAAGTCCTATAAATAAACGAGATAATTATAATATAAAGCAAACCAATACCCAACATCAAGCTACAAGGAGAGAAACTTGAAGCAGTTACTCGAAAATAAGTGACTAGACAATGCTGCCCTCTTGCTTTCTCTGTGAACTTACTCAATATAGTATTAGAATTTCTAGTAAGAGCAAATAAAGAAAACAAATGAAGGTCACAGGGATATGAATTCAAAAGAATGAAGTAAAATTGTCATTATTAACTGATGATATGATAGATTACTTAAAGGAACCCTGAAACTCCACCAGAAAATACCTACAGATGATAAACAAATTAAAGAAAATGACTGGTTACCAAATTAACTCAAGCAAATCAGTATTCTTCCAATACTCAAAGGATAAACAGGATGAGAAAGTAATTAGGGAAATGACACACTTTGTGATGGCACAAACAATATAAAGTATCTTGGTTTGATTCTAACTAAGCAAGTGAATGATCTGTGTAGCAGGTACTTCAAGGCTCTGAATATAGAAATCAAAGATGATTTTAGAATTTGGAAAAACCTCCCATTCTTGGTTTGGAGAGTATAAGGTCCATTTTTCCAAAAGCCATCTACAGATTTAGTGCAATTCACATTAAAAATATTCCGTCAAAATTATTCAAAAATTTGTAAATCATTTCTTAAATTCTTTTTGAATAACAATAATTCCAATATCAGTAAAACTAATTTCATAAGTAAAAGTAGGTCTAGGGGAATCAGTACTCTGGACCTCAGGACATACTACAAAGCAATAGTGTTAAATACTGCATGGTAATAGTACTGTGACAGATTGGTAGACCATTCAAGTAGAATTGATGAGCAAGCAACGACCCACACAACTTTGGTCGCTTGTTCTTTGACAAAGCGTAAAATTCATGCAGTGGGAAAAAGATAGCCTTTCCATCAAACTGCTGTTCAAGTGAAGGTCAGCATGGAGAAGAATGTGAATACATCGATTCTAATCTCCATTTAATCATCTTAATATGTTCATAGCAGCCCTATTTATAATAGGCAGAAGCTAGAAAGAACCCAGGTATTCCTCAATGGAAAAATAGACTCAAAAAATAAATAAACATGGTAAATGCAATATAAAGCACACTAGTAGCCAACATCAAGCTACATGGAGAGAAACTTGAAGCAATTCCTCTAAAATAAGTGACTAGACAATGCTGACCTCACACTTTCTCTGTTTACTTACTCAATATAGTATTATAAGTCATAGTGGGAGAAATAGGAAAACAAATGGAGGTCACAGGGATATGAATTCAAAAGAATGAAGTAAAATTATCACTATTAACAGTTATATGATAGTTTACTTAAGGTCACCAGAAAACTCCACCAGAAACACCTACAGCTGATAAACATCTTTTGAAAACTGTCTGGTTATCAAATTAATTCTAGCAAATCAGTATTCTTCCAATTAGATAAATGACACACGTTGCAATGGCCACAAACAATATAAAGTACCTAGGTTTGACACTAAGCAAACAAGTGAATGAACTATATGACAGGTACTTCAAGTCTTTGAATATAGAAATCAAAGATGACCTTAGAATTTGGAAAAATCTTCCATCCTCTTGGTGTGTAGAGAATAAGGTCCATCTTGACAAAAGCAGTCTAGAGATTTGATGGGATTTTGTCCCCATGAAAATCCCATCTAAGTTTTCAAAAGTTGGTAAAACATTCCTTAAATGCTTCTGGAATAACAATACTCTCAATATAGGAAAAACTAATTTCATTAGTAAAAGTAGTTCTAGAGGAATAGGATTCTGGACCTCAGGCCGTACTATAAAGCAACAGTGTTAAATACTGCATGGTAATAGCACAGTGACAAATAGGAAGATCAATAGAATAGAATTGATGATCAAACCCACACAACTATGGTCACTTGATCTTTGACTAAGAGTAAAATCCATGCAGTGGGAAAAAGATAGCCTTTCCAACAAACTGTACTGTTCTAGTGAAGGTCAGCATTGAGAAGAATGTGAATACATCGATTCTTATCTCCTTTTAATAAGTTCAAGTCCCAGTAGATCAGGGACCTCCACATAAAATGAGACACTTTGATACTAATAGACAAAAAATTAAGGAAGAGCCTTGAGCTCATAGACTCAGGGAAATTTTCCTAAACAGAACACCAATAGTTTATTCCTTTAGATCAAGAATTAACAAATGATACCACATAAAATTACAAAGTTGCTATAAAGCAAAGAACTCTGTCAATGTGACAAAATGGCAACCAACTAATTGGGAAAAGATATTTATCAACCATATAACTGAGCTAGGGAAATATACAGTATAAATGACTCAAGAGAATCAAACAAACCTATTAAAAAGTGGGGTACAGAGCTGACCAAAGAATTTCACAGGAGCAATATAGAATAGCTGAGACGCACCTAAAAATTGTTGAACCATCCTAATCATCATGGAAATGTGAATCAAAATGACTATGAGATTTTACCCCTAAAATTCAAAATGACTAAGATTAAAAATGTAGGAGATAAGCGGTTCTGGCTAAGATATGGAGAAAGAGGAACACTTTTTCGATGCTAGTAGGTAGCAAACTGGTACAACCACTCTGAAAAATCAGTCTGGAGCTTCATCAAAAGCCTGGGTATGATACTACTGGAGAACCCTGATAGACCACTCTTGACATATACCCAAAAGATTCCAAAGCATGTAATAAGGACACATGCTCTGCTATGTTCTTTTTAGGCCTGTTTGTTATAGCTAGAAGCCGAAAAGATCTCAGATGACCTGAAACTGACAAATGGATACAGAAAATGTGACATATATACACAATTGAATATTCCTCAGCCATCAAAAGAGGTGAATTCATTAAATTTTCCAGCAAATGAATAGAGCTGTAAAGTATGATCCTGAGTGAGGGAACCCAATCTCCAAAGAACACACATGGTATGTACTCACTGATAAATAGATATTAACCCAGACGCTTGGAATTCCAAGACGCAATTCACATATAAATTAATCTCAAATTGAAGGAAGGGAAAAATATGGATATTCTGGCCATTCTTAGAGTGGGAACAAAATACCCACAGAAGCTGATTCAGGGACAAATTGTGCAGCACAGCCTGAAGGAAAAAAAAAAAAAAACATCCACAGACTACCTAACTTAGTGATCCATCCCATATACAGTTGGAAAACACAAATAAAATTAATGATGCCCACATGCACTTGTTGACTGGAGATGGATAGAGGTGTCACCTGGAATGCTTTGCTAGTGCATGAAAAATGTAGCTTGGGATCATCTCAGCCTGCCATTGAACTGAGCACAGGGTCCCATGTTGGGATTCTAGAGAAAGGACACAAAAATATGAAGGTGTTTGCCTCACAGTAAGAGGAACAATATGAGCCCCCCAATACTCCCAGAACACACAATGTAAAAAAAAACATCAAACAATGAGTAGACATGGCTCCAGAGAAAAAGGCAGCAGAGGATAGACTTGTTGTACATCAAAGGAAGGAGAGGAAATTTGTCCTTGAAAGGTTTGATGGAGCAGTTCAGGGGAATACCAGGACAGCTAAACTGGAGGTGGTTGATTGCACAAGTGGGGAGGGGAGAGGGTTTCACTACTTTCAGAGGTGGGTCAGAAAGAATAGGCAAAAACCTTTGAAATTTAAATAAATAATGTATTTAACAGAAGAAAAAAGAGAGAAAAATGAAAATTAACGTAAACTTCTATTACAGGCTAAATTTAATCATCATATTGTCGAACACCCTTTATTTATAGAAATTACAAATTTTAAAATATAAAATACTTCTTGCTCTCATACACATATTCAGTACATTCCAATCAAACTAATATGTCATCATCCATAACCAGCTCTTCTATTTTATTACATTTTCTTTATATCATCATTTATTCCTTTTAATCTTTTTTAAGTTTTGTTATTGAAGGCTTAATTTATTTATTATTGTTATTTAAATATCTGTTTATATGTACATGTTTGATAACATGTGTAAAGAAGTAACAGTGAAGTTTTAATTATTCTGAACACGACTGATCAAAATTCATTTACCCTGTGTATCTAAGTGCATGTTTATAAGGTGGGTAAGAACCAATATTGAGAAAGGGTACCTAAGCCTATGTAGGCGTTGGATTATATTTTCTTTATTATTGTAAAGACCATATTGGCCTACAGTTCATAGTGATCTCCTCAGTGAAAAAATTGCACATATCACTTGGACATACTAATTTTTGTCCTTTCTGTAACCACACTCACGTATAAAAACCAATTCCTCACATGAGAATTTTATGCAAACTTTACTTAGATGTTTCAATCAACTCATCAGTTAAAAGTTTTGTAAAATCTAAGTGCCACAATATTGGAACTAAGTTTCCATCATAAAAATTTTCAGAGGCATGAAGTTCTGCAATTCACTTCTATTCTGGACAGATTAAAGTAGAGGGCCTTCATTGTCTTCCTTATTCCCTATCTTTATGGTACAGTAGTTGTGAGATGTTACGGATCAGTCTCTCAGGGAAAATTAAAGAGAGCTTAAATTATTGGTTCAAGACCATGTTTCTTCTAGTGACAATCATGGTGCCATGGAGTTTTCTGGTGAGCCCACAGGGTTTCCATGGTCTAGGTTAACTCATGATATATTACAAGAGGGCAGAGTGGCATACCATGGTTTGATGAATACCATGGTATGACATGGGAAGAAGAATACTCACTTTTCCTCTGAGCCTGTGTAATGGTCCTTAATGAGAGGCATAGAACTTGCTTGTCCATACAATGTATTTATCATTGGAATGGATACACTGGCTTACTCATTGTGAACATGACATTAAACCCATTTTGGAGAAACAAATCCCCAGCAATGGAAGTTTATAGATTTAAGTCCATGTAGTGGCTATTCCTGGTTGTCAACTTGACTATATCTGGATTGAACTACAGTCTAGAATTGGAAGGGTCACAAATGATCCTTATTTGGAGACTTAGAGATATAAGTTTCTGACCTGGATCTTGGTATAGAGATCTTGAAGCATAGTGGCTAAGGAAAGGAGATCACCGATTTAAAGATCATTTGGGATTAAAGGCATAGATACACATAACTTTAATCTGGGCCACACCCTCTACTGGAGAACTACAGCTTTTAATCTGGGCCACACCCTCTGTTAGAGATGTACAGTCTTTAATCTTGACTACATCCTCTGCTGGAGATATATAAGGACATTGGAAGAAGGAAGATTTACTCTCTCTCACTCTTCCTTGCCTGCTTGCCTTGTGGGACTGACAAACTGCTAGATCCTTCTACTTCCATCCACAGCTTCTGCTGACCATTTTTGAAGAGTTGGACTATAGGATGTAAGTAATAGACAAATTCCCTAACTATATAGAGACTGCCCATATGTTCTGTGACTCTAGAGAACCCAAACTTGAACGCTTTGGAGTATGATAAACTATGACAACACCTGCAGTCTGGTACATACAGAGAAATCATACAGCTAGATTGGCTTTTTGTACAGTTTTAAGAACTTTTCTCTCAGTGTCCCAATCTTCATTTATATTTTATCTTTGACTTTGTTTAGTGAGAGCTGTTATTTGAGACCATCAATTGAATTTTAAACTACACGTAATAAACTCAGATATTTTAGCCTGTAAAACATCGTATTGATTACTGGATTAATCAAGGTGAGTGAAGCGATGAGTCATATTTTATCATATTTAGATGGTTGGTGACTACAGAATTACCAAAATTTACTAAAAAAGTTAATAATCTGTTTTGGCAGAACTGTATTTTTCCTATGTGGATCAGATGTGTTTATCCTTGCTGGATATCTCTATACTTCAGAGGATAGTGAAACTTGAACACTTCTGCAACAAGGTCCTGAGGCTAAATCAGAGGTAGAAAGAAAATATCCCTAGATTTCTGCTACTATATTGATGGGTTGGCTTATCTTTTCATCCATTCACAGCTTTTGCTAGTTAACATATTTACATCCAGAACTCAAAAACACACAAAGACACACACACACCCCGAATACCTAGACACTACGCCCCAAAAGAAGGAGTACAAAGGGAGGATTCCATGCTTCCACATATTTAGCCAAGGATGACATTGTTTGTTAACTATGTGAGATGGAACCCTTGGTTCCAAGAAGGCTGGAAGCCCCAAGTAGTAAAAGTGAGGTAGGGAGGAAGTACTAGTTGACTAGGTATATGAAAACGCTCATAGAAATAGGAGAGGGGACATGGGATAGAGATAACTTTTATGGTTATTGCTGGATATATGCTTACTTTAGAAATGTAAATAAAGAAAGGAGATATTCAATGGAATAATATGGCAGGAGAGAAAATAAACACGTCACATTCCCATTGTATGAAAATTGAAAAAACCCTGTTGCCAAGAGCTCTAGCTTTGAGTGTAAGATAATTTCTATAACTGTGTATCGGTAGAGTCCTGAGAAAAATAGCACTTCAGAACCAAACAGTACAGGGCTAGCCTTAGCAGAAAAGTAAAGTCACTCTATGTGATATAAGTATTCCCCTATGTGAACACTCCACTGTCTCTTTAAGAACTCTTGCTATCTGCTGTGATGTCACCTGTGTTGTAACAATGTCACCTGTTCCTATGCATCATTGAGTCTCAACAGGGTTCAACCTAATCAATGTTTTCAAGGGAGACGTCTCTACAAGAAGAGAGAGACAGGAATACAAGAAATATCAAGAAAGTGTAAGACAACATGCAGGAGTCTACTGGCTTTCCAGCATGTCCAATGATGAAAGCTCCGACAACAATCCTATCAAACCAATGGATTTCTATTCCTCTACTACCCTCCAATCTCCAAGGGCCTCCAGCTCTAGTATTGTCTCTTTGGCCCCAAAGGCCCAATACCCTTGTATTACCTGAATGTCTTCAAATGCCTCCAGATTCACAACTGCCTCAATATCACCAAAGACCACAAATGGTTCCATTAATCGATGGCCAACAATTGTCTCCCAGATCGACATTGAATCAAGGCTTTCAGGTTTTAGTCTCTCCATTCGTTCAACTTGCGGGTAATGTAGTCTGTTCAAGAGCACATGTTCCCCGAAATACTTCTGTAAGACCTCAGAGAAGGCGGACCAGGTATAGCACAGAACATAATAAGCTGGAGAAATTCTTCTTGGAAATTTCCAAGTATCCTTCCATTGAACAACGTAAGGAACTGGCAGAAAACATTTGTGTGACAGAATTCCAGATTCAGGTATGGTTTAAGAACCGCAGGTGTAGATACTTTAGGGAACATCCCAATGAGCGTGGGTCAATACCTGGGAACCCAAGTGGAAGAGCTCAAACTCACTTCCTCAGCAATGAAGATCATGCCCCCGTGAATGCCGTGGCCACTCATTATCCTATGTCCCCAAGCTCAGCTGATGTAAGCTCCCTTCTCCAACACGGTGCCTCCAATATCTTCATTTTCATTTGACATTCTTAAGGCAGTGGAACATTCTGGATGTGCTGATGGCTGCAAATAACCAGACAAGAGCCACCACAGCCCATTTCAATTAACCATATCCATGGACTCAGTTCAGAGGGATGCTATTGAAGACACATCTTAATCGCATTAAGAGATATGTTATAGCAATAGATAAAGCTTTCCAACTCAACTACCTTCAAACATAGAAGTACAAATCACTCAAAACAATCAGATTTTTAAAATTATGGAGACTAATATACTATTATTACCAGAATAGTTCTGTGTTCAAGATCTATAAATATTTGACATTACTCTAGAAACTGTGCAGTTATCAAATATGTTTTGCCTGAATTTGCCCAAACCTACTTATCTTGAAGATATTTCTGGAAATCCTTCTGTCTGCTTTGTTTCTTTTATATATTACTTTAGTTAATTTTATGTTTTTAAATACATGAGCAATTATGATACTGGAATGAGGGCACTGAAATTCATCAATTAAATAACTGAACTATAATGCATAGCCTTTGATATTTACCCAATCCCACATTGTGCCTTATAATCCTTAACTATATTCCTCCATTCATGTCTTCTCTATCCAATTTTAAACACAGTTTCAAACTCTCTGTCTCTCTTTCAATGTCTCGCTGTCTGTCTCTCTCTGTCTGTCTTTCTATGCCTCTGTCTCTCTGTCTCCCTCTTTCTCTGTCTCCTGTCTCTTTCTTATTCTCTCTCTTCTCCTTTCTCTCTATGCCTCTCTCTGATCTCAATCTCTTTTTTATACTAGTTTCCATTTTGCTTTGTGATATACATTTTCCTGAATGTACATGCTCCCATAATCTGACATTGGGTGTTCCATGTTAGGAAAAATAACTTATTCTTTTGCACACTTCTAAGGTTCATAGAGTTTTGAATTGTCTGAAACCCATTTTAATAAGCACCACATGATGTTTACGTTGTTCCTAGAAAATGTGTAATATCTGTTTCTTTGGGAATAGTTACCCAGGTTTATAGAAAACAGAAAAAAGAAATGATGTTCATTGTGGGCCAAGACCTGAAGTATATGCTAATGATAACATAATAAAAAGAGTTCTTCCACCATTCCAGTGAGAGAGCACAGGCAAACAGAGTAATATCCACCTGATATTCTTCAGTGGAATTCTTTCTGGAAACAGTTTTAGAACTGCTATAAATTTCAAGGACATACAATCTGTAATAATATAAGGCTTGTTGACAGGGACTTTTGGTATAGCTCCAATGGGTGGAGAAGACAGGAAAGTACATCTGCTGGAACGCCTTTCTGGATACGTATGAGGGGGTTGAAAGTGCCATTTAAGATATCAACTCCGGACTTTTTAAAACATTAGCACCCATAAATTATGGTAGATACTTCGTTTACACCATATAGTAAATCACCTGGTCTATGTGAATTAACAGAGACACAGAAATTACTAATATTAAAGACATTAGAAACTAGATTAAAATAGTACTAGGTCCCAAAACACATTTTTCCTCTTAGTACCTGTTAATAGCTTTATACTGCCCATGCGTTACTCACTTGGAATCTTCTGTATAGTGGTTGTTTGCTCTAGTAAATCTTATCAGATGGATAGATTGAACTAGCTTCTTCTACTAGTGCCATCCTCTGTATACAATATTTTAAAATCAGTATTTCATAGACTAAACTGTCTTTATTAGATTATGGGCACTAAAGCTTATCTATTTTCTGCAACATAGCTAAATATTCAAAGTCTTTAAATTATTTTCTCAGCCATACCAAAGGACCAATTTCAGGATTGCCAAGCCAGTAACTTCACATGATACAGCCTGTCCAATAATTGTAGAAGATGAATGGGTTATAGGCATGTAGTGTAATTCTGTGGTAGAGTATTTCCCTAGTATGAGCCTTTCCTCAGAAACAGATTGAGATCTAGTGGCATTCAAGGAGGTAAAATAAGCTCAATTACATATGAATCAGACTAAAATAAAATGAATATTCCTATAAATAAATTTAAGTCACTCTAAGTTACAGCCACCTCATCGCATGCTCCATGCTTTCCAACTTTCCTTGTGTATAATTATTAGGAGAAACCATCAATATTCCACCATCAATCTTGGGTGGAATGATCAGTAAAGATTCAATAAAGCATGTGTATATATATATATATGATTTATTATCAATTATATTATCAATGCATGCATATTTAGAGATATACATATCCAGAAATGTGCAGTCAGAGAGAGATAAAGAAGTGAGCAAAGACAAAATACAGCGAGAATAATGCAAATTTAAATACAGATATGTTTTGAAAATCATAAAAACTTATAACTTATGAACTCCTTGACAAAATAATTCAAATAATGTGATTGTCAGTAAGTATTGGTACTTGCTGCCAGGTCTAAAATCAGATCTACTTCTCAGACCCACAAGTTGAGGTGAAGAAAATTCCTATGGACTAAGTATTTTATGTGTGTTTATGTATGTGTGTGTCTGTGTGTGTCTCTGTGTGTGTGTTTGTGTATCTTTGTGTGTGTTTATGTGCACGTCCCTTCATAAAACTACCATATTTATTTACAAAAGAATCATCCCTGCATCCCTGGGATTAAGACAACTTGATCACGTTGAATGATCATTTGATGTGTTCTTGGATTCAGTTGGCAAGAATTAAATTGAGTATTTTTGCATGAACATTTATAATGGAAATTGGTGTGAAACTGCATCTCGTAATATGTGGGATGATATACCCAGAGCTTTGAGTGAATACTTATTTTGTGACTCATGTGTATAGCATGGATTCTATGACATTACAAGTGGGTAGAAGATGGCCATAAATAGCACCAATTTAGAATATTTGTTTACTCTATGACCTTAAGTCAACTAATGTTTATTACTGTCTCTATCTCTGACACAGAAAGGGACATCTAAATTTACCGTTCATAGTAGATGAGATATGATTATACAATACATCCAGGGTAATATCATATAAATTTTGTCTCCATTTCCATCATTGTACTGGGGAGACTCTAATTCTTGATAAGACTTAATCAACTGTGTTTCATCAACATAGTGTCTGACGAAATAGTACATACCGCCAGATTGTTAGTCTTTTTCTACTGGCATGTATTCAGTGTGTCAACAGTATCATATATTGTCTTGCAAAACATACTGAGTGTGACATAAATGTCTCTCCATTTACATTTAGAAAGCTAAAAATTTACTGTCTGGTAAGAACTCTCTTCTTCACCCTCAAGAATCATTCCTTGGTTTGCCAAATCACTGTGCATCCACTACATCCTCTGGCATTATTCCCAGGAATAGAAGGCCATAAAGAGTTAGGTATGGAACAAGAGATAGAGAGGAAGAGAAAGAGTGAGAGAGAGAGAGAGAGAGAGAGCAGAGAGAGAGAGAGAGAGAGAGAGAGAGAGAGAGAGAGAGAGAGAGAGAGAGAGAGTATGTTACAGAAATGCAAATGTTGCATGTCTGTGACATTATCTCAGAAGATGGATTTTTTTTTTTTTTTTGGAATTTCATGTGTCTACTGGAGATAAAGGGAAGGCAGGAGATGTCCTGCTTCCTCTCTGGATCCTATTGGAGATATCCTTTGCTCTTGTTATGATATCTGGTCTTTTTGAGACATCAAGTTCTCTTCTCTCTGTGTCTATTGACTGTCCTTTGTGCACCATATGTCTGTCCATATATCTGTCATTTTATCTTTGTTCTTGTTGTGTAAATGATTAATTGTTATGTGTTTCGTGTTAAAAAAAAATTGTTAAAACTTTATGTGCTGGATGTCCACGGTTTGATTTAGTTATCTTGTTTAAAGGGCATTTTCAATTAGCATAAGAGAAACACTTACGTTACCCTACACTATGGCTGGGAGTCAAGTACAACTAGCAAAATTCTGCTTGGGGTTAACTATTTAGACAAGCAAATCTTTTTTTTTTTTTTTTTTCATTTCTTTTTACATATTTTTTTTTTACGTTTTATTCGATATATATATTTTTTTATTTACATTTCAAATGATTTCCCCTTTTCTGGTCCCCAACTCCCTGAAAGTCACATAAGCCCCCCTCCCTCCTTCTGTTCTCCCGTTCTCCCACCCATCCCTTCTTACTTTCCTATTCTGGTTTTTTCTTATACTGCTACACTGACTTTTTCCAGAAACAGGTGCCACTCCTTCGTTCTTCTTGTACCTCATTTAATGTGTGGAATATGTTTTGTGTATTCCAGTTTTCCAGGCTAATATCCACTTCTTAGTGAGTGCATACCATGATTGATCTTTGGAGACTGGGTTACCTCACTTTGTATGATGTTTTCCAGCTCCATCCATTTGCCTAAGAATTTCATGAATTCATTGTTTCTAATGGCTGAATAGTACTCCATTGTGTATACATATACCACTTTTTTGGTACCCATTCTTCTGTTGAGGGACACCTTGTTTCTTTTCTGCTTCTGGCTATTATAAATAGGGCTGATATGTACATACTGGAGCATATATCCTTATTACCTGCTGGAGAATCCTCTGGGTATATGCCCAAGAATGGTATAACAGGATCTTTTGGAAGTGACATACCCAGTTTTCTGAGGAACCACCAGACTGATTTCCAGAGTGGTTGTACTAATTTGCAAACCCACCAGCAGTGGAGGAGTGTTCCTCTTTCTCCACATCCTCGCCAAAACATGCTGTCTCCTGAGTTTTCAATCTGAGCCATTCTCTGGTGTAAGGTGAAATATCAGGTTTGTTTTGATTTGCATTTCCCTGATGACTAGTGAAGTTGACCATTTTTAAAGATGTTTCTCAGCCATCCGAATGAGATGAGAAACTTCAAGTGAGAATTCTTTGTTTAATTCTGTACCCCATTTTTAATAGGGTTATTTGGTTTTCTGGGGTCTAGCTTCTTGAGTTCTTTTTATATATTGAATATTAGCCCTCTATCTGATATAGGTTTGGTGAAGAACTTTTCCCAATAGTTGGTTGCCAATTTGTCCTTTTGATGGTGTTCTTTGCTTTACAGAAACTTTGTAATTTTATCAGGTCCCATTTGTCAATTTTTGATCTTAGAGTATATGCTATTGGTGATCTGTTAAGAAAATTTCCCCCTGTACCGATGTCTTCAAGGGTCTTCCCCAGTTTCTTTTCTATTAGCTTCAGAGAGTCTGGCTTTATGTGGAGTTCCTTGATCCATTTGGAGTTGAGCTTAGTACAAGGAGAAAAGGATGGATCAATTTGCATTCTTCTGCATGCTGGCCTCCAGTTGAATCAGCACCATTTGCTGAAAAGGCTATCATTTTTTCATTGGATGTTTTTCAGCCCCTTCTTCGAGGATCAAGTGGCCATAGGTGTGTGGGTTCATGTCTGGAACTTCAAACCTGTTCCATTGATCTGCCTGTCTGTCACTGTACCAATACCAGGCAGTTTTTAACACTATTACTCTGTAGTATTGCTAGAGGTCAGGGATACTGATGACCCAGAATTTCTTTGTTGCTGAGAATAGTTTTAGCTATCCTGTTTTTTTTTTTTTTTTTTTTTTTATTCCTGATGATTAAGTTGTGGTTTTGATGGGTATTGCTTTGAATCTGTATATTGCTTTGGGCAAAATAGCCATTTTAACTATATTAATTCTGCTGATCCATGAGCATAGAAGATTTTTCCATTTTTTGAGATCATCCTCTATTTCCTTCTTCAGAGTCTTGAATTTCTTGTCATATAGATCTTTCACATGTTTGGTAAGAGTCACCCCAAAGTACTTTATATGGTTTTGGCTATTGTGAAGGGTGTCAGGTCCAGAATTTCTTTCTCAGCCTGCTTATCTCATGCAGAATCTAAGAGAACACAAATGTCAGCCAAGACTACTATACCCAGCAAAACACCCATTCACAATAGATGGAGAAACCAAGATATTCTATGACACAACCAAATTTACACAATATCTTTCTACAAACCCAGCTCTACAAAAAATTATAGGGGGAAAACTCCAATACGAGGAGGGAAATGACACACTGGATAAAGTTACCTTCTTTTATCAAACCCAAAAGAAGATAGCAACTCAAATATAAAAATAACATTGAAAATGACAGGAAGTAATAAGCACTACTCCTTAATACCTCTTAACGTCAATTGACTCAAATCCACAAATAAAAAGACATAGACTAACAGACTGGATAAGGAAACAGGACCCTTCATTTTCCTGCATACAGGAAACACACCTCATTGTCAAAGACAAAAACTACCTTAGAGTAAAAGGCTGGAAGACAATTTTACAAGACAATGGTCTCAGGAAACAAGCCGGTGTAGCCATTCTAATATCAGATAAAATTGGATTTCAACCTAAATTCATCAAAAGAGATAGAGAAGGATACTTCTCGCTGGTCAAAGGAAAAATCCACCAAGAATAACTTGCAATTCTGAACATCTGTGCACCAAATGCAAGGGTACCCTCACTCATAAAAGAAACTTTACTAAAACCCAAAGCACACATTTCACCTAACACAATAATTGTGGGTGACTTCAACATTTCACTCTCCTCAATGGACTGATCAGGAAAACAGAAACTAAAAAGGGACACATTAAAACTACTTGAAGCTTTAGACCAATTGGATTGACTGATATTTATACAACATTTCACCCTAAAACAAAAGAATATACCTTTTTCTCAGCACCTCATGGTACTTTCTCCAAAATCGACAATACAGTTGGTCAGAAGACAGACCTCAACAATTATAAAGTGATCGAACTAATCTGACTATGGAGTACGAGAGTTCTTCATTGGCAACCAAAACAAAATAAAGCCCACATACACATGGAGGCTGAACAATAATCTACTCAATGACACCTTGGCCAAAGAAGAAATAAAGAAAGAAATCAGAGACTTTTTAGAATTTAATGAAATTGAAGGCACAACATGCCCAAATCTTTGGGACGCAATGAAAGCAGTGCTAAGAGTCACATTTTTTTTTTGTTTGTTTTAAATTCTTCTATTCAAGGTTATCTAGATTATTTCCAGCATAATGTCTGTGACATAAGATGAAGCCCCTGTCACTGTTTTGAGAGAAAGATAAATAAATTTAGATGTTCTGAAGATGTACATGAACCAACCACAATTGTTAAAAAAAGAAAAAAAGTGACGAAGATGATGTGTAAAGACATTCTCTTATACTCCTAGATTGGCATATAGTACAACTGTTATTATAGATGACTCCACAAGAAAACAATAGACTCATATGTAAAGACCAACAACTCAATATAAGTCAATATATTATCGTACCTTATTGAAGGGGAGAATGAGGGATTTTAACAGCCAGAGATGTCAAGAATATAAAAATCAAAGCTAAAGAATCAACCTTACTCTGGTAATAGTGGTTCACATTGACTGTTACAAAATTCAATGCATCTCTATGGATACCTTTCTTATTTATGTTATAGTTTCTGTTTATTTTGGTTCCAGATCAGAGGGAATAGGTACTGTTCCTTATCCTTTTGCTTTTTTAATATCCATGTCTACCTAATAGTTTTTCTAACCTAGCATCCTTAGGAAGAAAGATGAATAGATTCATTGCAACTTTATCACTAGTAGGCATATTTTTTTTAATGTAGACAAATGGCTGGGGTAGTGTATGGTTTATGCCATAGAAGAGATTAGGTTATAGAATGTGATATGAAAGAATATATTACATGAAAAAATGACAAAATGTCAGCATATAGGGATATAAAAATGAACTGTGTTCACTGTTAGTCTCTATTTTAAAAACGAGAAAAAAAACTCACAACTTAGGAAGTTTTTTTTTTTTTTCATAATGTTCTAGTATGGTTTTCTATATTATCTTACTCTGAAGGGTTTTTAGTTATATCTTTAGCTCAATACAGGATACTATATAAATCAATAAATCTTTAAAATGGCCTTGTTCTAGCAATATCTCAATGAGACTAGTGACCTCTCTCCTATGGAAAATATATGTTGTGCCTATATTTTCATTAAATTTTAAGAAATCTTTGATTTCTTTCTTTATTTCTTCCTTGACCAAGGTATCATTGAGTAGAGTATTGTTCAGTTTCCATGTGTATGTGGGCTTTCTGTTGCTTTTACTGTTACTAAAGACCACTTTTACTCCATAGTGATATGATTGGAGGTATGGGATTATTTCAATCTTCCTATATTTGTTGAGGTCTGTCTTGTGACCAACTATATGATCTATTTTGGAGAAGGTAGCATGAGGTGCTGAGAAAAAGGTATATTCTTTTGCTTTGGGAAAAAAAGTTCTATATATATCTGTTAACTCCAATTGGTTCAACGCTTCAATTAGTTTCATTGTCTCCCTGTTTAATTTCTGTTTTTCTGATCGGTCCATTGGTGAAAGTGGAGTGTTGAAGTCACCCACAATTATTGTGTTAGGTGCAATGTGTACGTTGAGCTTTAGTAAAGTTTCTTTTATGAATGTGGGCACCCTTGTATTTGGGACCTAGATGTTCAGGATTGAGAGTTCTTCTTTTTGGGTTTTTCCTTTGACCTGCAGGTAGTGACCTTCCATGTCTCTTTTGATGACATAAGGTTGAAAGTTAATTTTATCTGAAATTAGAATGGCAACGCCGGCTTGTTTCCTGGGACCATTGGCTTGTAGAATTGTCTTCCAGCCTTTTAGTGTAAGGTAGTTTTTGTCTTTGCCATTGAGGTGTGTTTCCTGTATGCAGCAAAATGTAGGGTCCTGTCTACGTAACCAGTCTGTTAGTCTATGTCTTTTTATTGGGGAATTGAGTCCATTGATGTTAAGAGATATCAAGGAGTAGTGGTTATTGCTTCCTAACATTTTTGATTCTATATGTGTGTGGTTATCCTCTTTGAGTTTGATGAAAGAAGCTTAATATCCTGCTCTTTCCAGGGTATAGTTTCCCTCGTTATAATGGTGCTTTCCCCCTACTATCCTTTATAGGGCTGGGTTTGAAGAAAGATATTGTGTAAATTTGGTTTTGTCATGAAATATCTTGGTTTCTTCATCTATAGTAATTGAGTGTTTTGCTGGGTATAATAGTCTCGGCTGCCATTTGTGTTCTCTTAGAGTCTGCATGAGCTCTGCGCAGGATCTTCTAGCTTTCATGGTCTCTGGTGAGAAATCTGGTGTAATTCTGATAGGTCTTCCTTTATATGTTACTTGCCCTTTTTCTCTTACTGCCCTAAGTATTCTTTCTTTGTTTAGTACATTTGGGGTTTTGATTATTATGTAACAGGAAGTATTTCTGTTCTGGTCCTTTCTGTTTAGAGTTCTGTAGGCTTCTTGTATATTCATGGGCATCTCTCTCTTTAGGTTAGGGAAGTTTTCTTCCACAATTTTATTGACGATATTTGCTGGCCCTTTAAGTTGTAAATCTTCTCTCTCATCTATGCCTATAATCCTTAGGTTTGGTTTTCTCATTGTGTCCTGGATTGCCTGGATATTTTGGGTTACAAGCTTTTTGCATTTTGCAGTTTCTTTAACTGCTGAGTCCATGGTTTCTATGGTATCTTCAGCATTTGAGATTCTTCTATCTCTTGTATTCTGTTGTTGAAATTCGCATCTATGTCCCCTGATTTCTTCCCAAGGTTCTCTATCTCCAAAGTTTTCTCCCTTTGTGTTTTCTTAGTTGTTTCTACTTCTGATTTTAGACCCTGGATTGTTTTGCTTACCTCCTTCACTTGCTTGTTTGTGCTTTCTTGTAATTCTTTAAGAGATTGCTGTGTTTCCTATTTCATGACCTCAGCTTGTTGACAAAGTTCTCCTCTATACAGGAGAACCTTGATCAACAGGCAGAAGTCATGAAAGAGGAAACACAGAAATCGTTTAAAGAATTATAGGAAAACACAAACAAACAAATGACAGAACTGAGCAAAAATTTCCATATTGATTTCCCATGTAGGTATCTCAGGGTGCAATCCTATCAGCAATGGGTGAGTGTTCTTTCTCTACATCATTGGCAGCAAAAGCTATTAGGTGCAATTTTGATATTAGGCATTCTGATAGTTTTTGGATTTTTTAAAAAAGCTTTTATTTATTTACATTCTAGACATTGCCTGCCATTTTATTCCTGACGCGAAATAATATTTTGTCTTGACCACTTCAGTACAAGCTTTATTATATGGTCACCAAATGATAATCACTGTGAGATGGCCTCTCTTGTATTAAATCTGGGAGAACTGCTGTGTGGTATTCATTTTATAGAGCCCAGAATGAGCTCTATATAAATGTCACCAAATTTGAGTCATCACAAATTAATTTTTATAAAGAGCCAACAACACAATAGAGATCTAATTACTGAAAACCAACATAAAAGATCTCTTAATTTTCATAACCTCCTAATTCAGATCATTAAAAATTTATCAACATATTTTGGACATCACAACAGTGGCCAAGAATTAGGAGTCATTATTTATCCCAATGTGATCTCTATAAACATATACAACCCTGTGTTGAAACACTACCTAGAAATAAAACAGTCTGTCATACTTAAGCTGTAGTGTGACTATCAATAATTGATTATTATGCACTGTCTATTAAATGGTAGCCAACACTCCACTGATTGGACCATCTGACAGTGACATGCATTGTTACCATTATAATCATTGGTATATTACAATTTCTAAACAGTGACAATCATTCAAAAGATGAGCTCTCAACCATAATTACATTGTGGACATCAGAATGTGAAAATATTTAGTGAGCATGCCTCATTGACTACAAAACCAGTTTCAGACCACAGTATACCACAGACAATGATCACCACACAGAGACGACTACACTGTGACCATACACAGTGACTTATCACAAAGTGTCCATCACTCAGTGGATATCAATACAATCCACACCAGAATACACACACAGACACACACAGACAGACACACACACGCACAGATACACATACATGTGTGTGTGTGTTTATCTTAATATGTCCAAAAAAATTTTAAACACTAATCATCAATTAAAAGAAGATAATCTCAGAAATTTCTCTTTGAGATTTTGAAATGTACATCTTATTCTCTGGGTTTCTATTTCCTATCTCTCTCTCACACACACTCAGAGATACAGAACTGTGTATGAATTTCTTGAACATTTTCAATTGTTAATTTGCTTGAAATATATTCACAAGACTTCCAATGATCTTCCAATATCATGAATAGAAAATAAAATCTTAAGCCAGGCAATGGTGGTGCACGCCTGCAATCCAAGCACCCTAGGAGACACAAGCATGAGATTTCTGATTTCGAGGCCAGCCTGGTCCACAGAGTGAGTTCCAGAACAAACAGGGCAATACAGTTAAACCCTGTCTCCAAGAAAACTAACAAACAAGCAAGCAAAGTAAGATCTTTTATCTAATTTATCTTGAGTTATCATGAAGGTAAATTATATTCTATTGTTTACAGCCTGGGAAACCACAAATCATTAAGACTGGAAAGATTGTAGAGCACATTAGATTGAAAACTTTTCTGTGAAATTTTACTTTTTGTATTAATCACTGTTAATTCACACTTGAATTTTGAAATCAGTTCCAAATGTCTATATTTATAGTAGAATAACTATTGAATTCACAATCCACAATAAGATCTGTTCTAAATTATTTATGTATTTTGAAATGAGAATAAATTTTAGGAGTATACTTAGTTGTGGAAATCACATACTTTGCTAGATGACAGCATTCTTATATTTAAAGTGACAGTATGAATTTAAATCAGTGGTGTCCAGGGCATCTAAAACTACACTGAAACTTCTTAATACATTTGAGCATAAATGTATATATATGTGTGTGTGTGTGTGTGTGTGTGTGTGTGTGTGTGTGTATGTGTATATGTATATATACATGTATATGAATATAAAATTCTTATATGTGTATGTATATATACATATATGTGTATATAAATTAAATTTACATGCAATATATGTACATTATATATAAATGTAAATATACATTTAAATATATAACATTAAATTAAATATGTTTAAATATAAGAAAAATTAAATAATTATAAAAGATGAAATGCTGTTATAAAGAAGAGGTAATTGAACATCTAAAGGAGTTAAGGAGGATGTCACATTAATCTGATTTGAATATATTGAATATATGTATGAGAGTGAATGATTTTGTATTTTACAATTTGTAATTTGTAAAAAATTATGTTTGACAACATAAATTCTTTAAAATTTTCTTAACTATTATAGAAGGTTATGTCTAATTTCTTATAATCACTAAAAAATAATAAAAATTTGAAGCTACTAATATGCAGAATTTCTCCTAATGCTTTTTCTTCATTAGCTGCTAAGTAAGTCTTATTAAAATTTCAGACCACTCACAAACACTTCACTCATATATCAGCAGTGTAAATCAGAGTCAGAATAACAAACAAGAATCATCTGTGGTAGCACAACCTAGAAGATACTGCCAGGACTCAGCCTCAGTACAGGTTAGCATGAGGAATTATAAAGAGCACCTATAGATAATCTCAGCTGAGCTTCTCTCTGCAAAGTGAAAATAAGTGAAGATTTGAGACCTGTTATGTTTGCACAGCTTTCTCTATAAGCAATGATATCTAAGGTTTAGTGAGTAAACTTTGATGTGTTTTGATTCTCCCTCCAAATATCATGTGTACTCCACAGGTTTTCATCAACACATGTATTACCTCAGCATGTGAACGTGAACAATATGACATTGCTGCCAAGAACCCATCATATGCCGAAAGAGAAACAATTTGACACATCTCCAGAAATATTCTTAATGTATTTCTGGTTATGGTATCCATGCAAATGCATGTCAACTGTTCAATGTAAAGTGGAAAAATTATAAGCCAAGAATCCTCTCTTACATTCTTCCTTTAATCTAATATCACTTCACCTCTCTATCATCACATGCTAACATCAGTTTTCTGTATCTTCATGTGTTTGTTCCAGCAAAACACCTTCCAGTCCAACTGATTTTCTAAAGAACCTTTAAAATACAACTGCAAGTTTAAAAATATGGATACTCTATAGAACAAGTTTGTGTGTTCCTATTAAACATCCTATTTTTCTTCTTCACAGATTTCTAACTGAAAGATAAGACTAGCATCAAATTACACACTAGGACTTGACAAGTGATCAGATCTACAAAATTATTACATATATTGAAAACATCCTATGAGATTATGCGACTTAATTTTTCAAATTGCTGTACATAATGTATCTTATTCAAATTTTTTATAGAATTAAGAAAAATTGAAGTGTACAATCCATTGATATTTTGTACCTCAACAAAAGTTGCATCTGAATCTTCCAAAACACAGAATTGGTTTCTAGACATATTTGCATGCTAAGTTATTTAAATGAAATTAACTATGATAGTGAGTAAAAATTAATTTGATAAAATAAATATTTGATTCCCATATCACAATGAAAATGTAATTTAATTAATATTGAAAATGTTTAAAAAACCGAACATATGACACAGCAGAAAAAAGTGATTCAAGGTTCTCATGCACTTACATTTACTTATAAGACAATTATAAACAAACCTGACCAATGATTAAAAAAATGGTTAAAACTTTATGAACTGGCTGTCCACGGTTTGATTTAGTTATCTTGTTTAAATGGCAGTTTCAATTAGCTTAAGATAAACTGTTAAGATACCCTACACTATGGCTGGGATTCAAGTACAACTAGAGAAATCCTACTAGGGGCTAGCTATCTACAAAACCAGCTCTTAAAGAGGCCAAAACTTTTTCAACATCTTTAGTATGAGAGCTGATAACTGTTTGTTTTTTTTTTTTCCTAGAAGAACCTCTGTGATTCTGAATGTTGGTTTCAGCAATGTGCTTTTCCACTTAAATTTACAGTTAAAAAATGTAAGAAACTTTTGTCTGGTTTAAATACGTATATGTTTATAGCAACTTCACATTTGTTCCTGACTAGTTTTTAAGATATAAATATGTTCTGCATGTCTCATTTACAGAGTATTGATTTATAAGTTATTGATATGATTAAAAATTTATAGCATTGGTCACAGAAATTATACAATTTACCTTCATGATAACTCAAGAAAATTAAACAGAAGATCTTACATTTTATATGTTTATTTGTTAGTTTTCTTGGAAACATGGTTTCTCTCTATTGCCCTGGTTGTCCTGGAACTCACTCTGTAGACCAGGCTAGCCTCAAACTCAGAAATATGCCTGCCTCTACCTGTTAGAGTGCTTAGATTACAGGCATGTACCACCATTGCATGGCTTAAAGTCTCAATTTCAATTCATGATATTGGAAGATTATTGGAAGTCTTGTGAATATATTTTGATCAAATTAACAATTGAAAATGTTCAAGAAAGTCATAAACATATCTAAATTTCTGAGTGTGTGAGAGAGAGAGAGAGATGAATTAGAAAACCTGAGAATAAGCTGTATATTTCAAAATCTCAAAGAAAATTTTCTGAGATTATCCTCTTTTAATTTATGACTATTGTTTAAGAAATTATTTTGACAGATTAATATATATATAATATCTCTCTCTCTCTCTCTCTCTCTCTCTCTCTCTCTCTCTCTCTCTCTCTCTCTCTCTGTGTGTGTGTGTGTGTGTGTGTGTTTGTGTGTGTGTTCTGGAGTAGATTGTAATATTAATGTGTAACTACAAAAGACCATATCTAGTCTTTAGTTCAACAGCTCATATATGTTTACTAATGTCAGAGCGTGATGATCATTTTGTGATTGCATGATAAACGACCAATGAGTGAATGACAATATTGTTATTGCAGGAGTGCAATAAGCAGTGGGTGATTCACTAGTATGATGACCCATCTGATTTTGTTTCGTAGTGTGAATTAGACATTGAGCACCATTTTATGACAAACCTACAAAAGGCACAATTGATGGCCATTGTGTAGTGACAAATAATGTGATTGACACACTATGAAAGCAATTTATGCATTACAATTGTGTAATCATCACTGTACCAATCACAATCTGTGATGGAAAGAGTGTGATGGTTTAAATAAAACAGTTAATTGGTGATTTGAAAATGTGTTGTTCACATTATTGTGATGTTATTGAAACGGTAACTGTGTGGTGTCAATTACAATACTGTTATGGAAACAATGTCATATATTGTGTTGGATAAACACTACATCACATTGCCTATGTGTGATGATCCCTTTGTAGAATACCCAGTGAATGTATACCCAATATTGCGAAAACAATTAAAGGTTTCTCTTTCCTAGTCACTGTATGATAGCAATAAGATATGAAGACTATATGAAAACCAATAATTGATATCCACAGGGTGATGGACACTTTGTGATAAGTCACTGTGTACTGGTCACAGTGTGGTGTTCCCTGTGTGGTGGTCATTTTCTGTGGTATAATGTGGTCTGAAAACTGATTTTGGTGGTCAATGTGGCATGTTCACTGAAATATTGTCACCTTCCGATGTCCACAATGTGATTATGATTGAGAGCTCATCTTTTGAATGATTGTCACGGTTTAATAATTATAATATACCAATGACTATAATGGTAACAATTTATGTCACTGTCAGATGATCAGTGGCAATTGACCACTGAATGTTGGCTACCATTTAATAGCCGGTGCATAATAGTCAATTATTTGATAGTCACACTGTGACAGGTGAGGGTTGACAGACTGTTTTATTTCTATGGAGTGATTCAAACACCAGTTGTATATGTTTATAGAGGTCACATTGGGATAACTAATGACTCCTAATTCTTGGCTACTGTTGTGATGTCCAAAATATGATGGTAAATTTGTAATGATTTGAATTAGGAGGTTTGCAAATTAAGAGATCTTCTATGTTGGTTTGCAACAATTAGGTCTCTACTGTGCTGTTGTCTCTTTATAAAAATTAATTTGTGATCACTCATATTTGGTGACATTTATATAGAGCTCATTCTGGGGTCTATGAAATGTATACCACAGAGCAGTTCTCCCAGATTTAATACAAGAGAGGCCATCTCACAGTGGCTATCACGTGGTGACCATACAATGAATGATGTACATAAGTGGTCAAGACAAAATATTCCCTCACAGAGGATCCATCTTATGGCTGGAATCAGATAATTATTGCCTTCAGCTGTGTATTACCCTGTGACAATTACTGTGTCAGCATCAAACAGTGATGATCTTTCAATTGGTATCTCAGTAAATAGAAACAATATATAAGATAATCACACGATGTCCCATTACATAGTAGCCATTAACCTTTCACTATTACACTGAAGTCATCACACATAGACAGTAAGGCAATTTTAGATTTTATCCTCCCTTATCAATTATGTCCTTTTTCACCATATTTTCCTTTTGTTCTGTCCTGTAGTGTGAGAACCTGTCTCAGCAGGGCAGTCAGGATTTTACTTTTCCAGTGATAAATAAGTGTCTTCCAGTGAAAGGAGACAGGGGCACACAATGCAACAACTTTCACAATGGAGTTTTTTTTTTTCTTTTTTTAAAGGGGACAAAGAGTTTGTCTCTGGGAAAGAGAGTTGGGTTGGAAAGCCATGGTACTTTAGTCGACCATGTTTCATATACAATCAAATATTATATAAGTGCCACTGTATATTGCCTCTGAGCAGCTAATTTAGAAATTCCTTGCCTCTTCAGTTCCTGTTAGCTGGTTATAAAATCAATTAATATTCCAGATTTTGTCATTTTCAGTTCTCCATGTGAGTTCTGATTGCTGAAAAACAATACATTATCATCCCACTTCAACTTTTCCTAATTTTATGAGTTGCTATGTTTTAATTGTTGATTTGAGAGCTTAGTCACTTGTGTTCCCATAGTGGTTTTGCATATCACATATTTTGCTTATAATAGACAAGTGCAGGTTTCTGAAAATTTAAAAAAATGAGACATTAGTAACATAG
This sequence comes from Apodemus sylvaticus, assembly GCF_947179515.1. Classification (NCBI taxonomy): domain Eukaryota; kingdom Metazoa; phylum Chordata; class Mammalia; order Rodentia; family Muridae; genus Apodemus; species Apodemus sylvaticus. The sequence goes on from NW_026262998.1 coordinate 837,426, forward strand.
AAGTTCATAGGTCTCTTTTAATTTTTTATACATAACTCCCTTAGTAACTTAAATTATATGGAGGGTTCTATGTGCTCAGGTGTGCAAACAATATGATCAGAAAGTAGATTATGAGGAAGTAATTCTTTCTACCCTGCAGATTATTGCAAAGAAATTATGCATTGTAGAATTTTGAGCAAGAACCTTTATCTATCAAGATATCTTGTAAGACAATGACCTCAGCTGTACATTATCATTACTGATATATATCAGTGTGTGTGTGTATACACACACACACACACACACACACACACATATATATATGGCTACAGTTTCATAGTTTCATGCATCAATCTATATATCTTTGTTTATCATTGTTGTGTCTGTGTGTGTGCTTATTTGTATAAGCATGTGTGTGTTTGGAGTGGTGTGTGCACAAGTGTAATTCATTCATAATGTCCAAATAATTGAACAGTCTCCATGAATGGTATTATAAATTATTTTCAGCTACAAGCAAAAGGGTGCAGATGAACAGATAGTTAGTACAAAGATCAAATGATTCCAGACCAACCTTCCTGTTCTATCACTGTTCTTTTGGTCTGATTGTTACTGGTCTACTTCTGTTTTTCCATATAGAGTAGAATGACATTACTCTAATGGTGTAATTCAGGGCCTGACTCTTCCTCTTATTTCTCCACTTAAGTATCATCACTTTCTTCTTTAGCTAATCTGCTGAAACAGGAGTGGGGTGTGGATATGGCTAGAAACAGATTCTTCACAAAAATGCCTTACAAGCTCTTACTCTCTTTATTGATTCAAAACTTCATTAATCCCAATAAGCCCCAGGAGCCAATAAACACTTAGGTACTGTCCCAAAAGCGTCCTGACAGGTGACTATTCAAGAACATAAGTAAATAATACCCAACATAGGGAGAAATAAGAAATCAAAAATCCCCTTGCAATAAGGGACCAAATTGAAATACATTCGGAAAAAAAAAAAGAGAAAAAGAGGAAACTCCATTATTTTTTTTAAAATTTACTGCCCATGGTCATGGATATATATTAAACAGTACAGTTCAAATAACAGCAAAGTAGGACAGGGGATCCAAAAAGTTGTGTACATTTTGTTCGATAACAATCTACAACATGACATTCATTTTACAATGAAATAGAGCCTCTCCTCGAATGAAAAATATATATATATATCATGTTTTGTATTGTATAGAAGGATTAACTTTCTATAAAAGTATGTACCTTTTTCTATTGTACCAATATACTGAATAAAGGACCAAGGTAGTATAATAGTCATTTTTTGTATTATAATATTAAGATTGTTAATAAAAGTAATGGTATAGCTATAAAATGTTTATTTTATGAATATATACCACAGGACAGTTCTCCCAGATTTAATAAAAGAGAAGCAACCTCATAGTGGCTATCACTTGGTAACCATGTAATGAAGGATGTACATAAATGGTCAACACAAAATATTCCCTCATAGAAGATCCATATTATGGCTGGCATCAGAGAATTATTGCCTCCAGCTGTGTATTTCCCTGTGACCATTTCTGTGGGAGCATCATACAGTGACTATTTTCAATGGCTATCACAGTAAATAGAGCCAATATATAAGACAGTCACACAATGTGCCATTACATAGTAGCCATTAACCATTCACTATTACACTGAGGTCATCACACATAGACAGTAAGGTAACTTTTGGACTGTATCCTCCCTTATCAATAATGTCCTTGTTCACTGTATTTCCCTTTTGTTCTATCCTGTGGTGTGAGAAACTGTCTCAGGAGTGCAATCACGAACCACCTGTGCAATAAGGCATCAAATTGTAATCCATTTCGAAAAAAAAAAAAAAAAAAAAGAAAAAAAGAAAAAAAAAGAGGAATCTCCATTTTTTTTAATTTACTGTCCATGATCATGGATAAATGTTAAACAGTACATTTCAAATAACAGCGAAGTAGAACAAGGGATCCAAAAAGTGATATACATTTTGTTTGATAACAATCTGCAACCTGATATTCGTTTTACAATGAGTAAGAGCTTCTCTTTAAAAGAAAAATATATACATCGTGTTGTGTATTGTATAGAAGGTTTACCTGTCAAAAAAAGTATATAATTTTTTCCTTATTGTAGCAATATACAAAAATATGTTCCAAGGTATTTTAATGGTCATTTTTTTGTATTATTATATGAAGATCATTATTAAAATAATGTTATGGTTATAAAATTTTTTATGAATATATTTTTTAGTTAGGCAGTGGTTGGACATGCCTTAATCCCAATATTTAGGATGCAGAATGTATATTTCTGATTTCGAGGTCAACCTGTTCTACAGAGTGAGTCCCACAATATCCAATGTTATACCTAGAAACCCTGTTTCAATAAACTAAAATAACAACTCTAAACAAATTATTTTAAACATATATTTTATTTGTTTAACCTTTAAATATTTCTGTGTCCTCCTTTTATTTTTTTAAACTACAAACTCATGCAAAAACAAGACAATAAATGTCTGAGGTACAGACCTGGAAAAATAGACAGAACAACAATTAGAAGAGTAGATTTGAATTTACCCCCCAAAATTTTATGGACAAATAAAAGAACCAAATTCAGGGTCTCTTTCTTTTGTGAATCAGTCAGGAGTAAAGCTTGCATTGTATCTTCTGTAGCTTGCTGAAGAAAAAAAAAAACAGAGAATACCCTGTTTATTGAGAAATTATTGAATTTTGATGTCCCAAGGAACAGTAGGAATTTACTATGACACTATATTCTTCTGAATTAAAGATCAATATCCACCTGCCTTTGATTGTTCAAGACAATAGTGAAGTATCAATACTAGGAACCAAGAAACCTACACATAGGATGAGAGACACCAAGAAATGTACCAGTACCCTAAAAATCAACATCCTGACATGCCTCTCATAGTGTATTGTGGTCCTTGAGCCACTTGGAAATAAACTTTTCACAAGGTGACAATCATGTTTCTATTTTCATTTTGATACATACTGGTTTCCATTTATGTCAGCACAATTTATGGAAGATACCTTTTATTCCAATGTGTATTTTTGACTTTTTTCTCAAGATCAACAATCCCTGTGTGGTTTTATTTCTGGGTCTTCAGTTCTACTCTATGAGTAATTTTCTCTATCTCTATACCAGCACCATTCCATTCACATCAGTATTGCTCTGTAGTGGAACTTGAGTTCATGGATAGTTATTCCTCCATAACATTTTGTAGCCTTAAGAATAATTGCTACTTTGGGTTTTTCAGATAAATTTCAGAATTGTTTTTTCTAAATTCATGAAAAATTGAGTCAGTGTTTTGATGGGGATTTGGTTGAATGTGTGGAATGCTCTTGGTAAAATTGCCTTTTTTATAATATTTTTCTATCTTTTCAGAAGAGTGGGGGAACTCTTCCAACTTTGCTGGACAGTTGAGAATATGCAGAGACTAAGCTACCTACCAGGGAAATACAAGGTCAAAAGCCCTTGACACATATATACCATAAATCTGCCTGGTCGTTCCTCAGTTGGAGAAGATGTTCCTAATCCTAGAGAAACTTGAGGCTCCAAAGAGGGGGGAGGGTGCCAGGTATGAGGGGAATAGGGTGAGCAGCCCCTTGGAGGCAAAAAGTAGGAAGAGTAGAATGACAAATTATGGGAGGCAGGAATAGGAGGTGGTAATGTCTAGAATGTAAATTAATAAAATATAAAAAATCCAAAAACTATCAGAATGCCTAATATCAAAATTTCACGTGATAGAACTTACTGCCAATGATGTAGAGAAAGAGGAACCCTCCCCTACTGGTGGAAAGATTGCAACATGAGATAACCGCACAGAGAATCAATCTGGAGTTTCCTCATTAATTGGGAAAGGGTTCTACCAGAAGACACATTCATGGGCATGTATGCCAAAGTTGCCCCTTCATAAAACAGGAAAACGAGTCGATTTATTGTCATAATGTCCTCAATTGTCATTGTAGAACCTGGAAACAAGCCAGATGTTCCACAATAGAAGATTAGATACAAAACATGTTCATTTACACCGTGGAATATCAGTAAGGTAAAAAGATTGAGGATATCATGAGTGTTGCAGCCACGTGGAGGTAACTAGAAAACAATATTCTCAGGGAACTTACTCCAACCCAAAAGGACATGCATGGAATGTACTCAGTAATATGTATAATTAGTCTAAAAAGCACAGAAAACCTACTCAACCCACAGGATTCAAGAAATTTATCAATCCAAATACCCAACTGACAATGCCTAAATCAACCTGGGACTGAAAGAAAGACCCATGTGTGTGATGTGGAATATGTGGGAGGGAAGGAATATAGTGAAAGAGGAGACATAGAGAGGAAGGGGAAAACATGATGAGATAATAGAAAGGGAATGGGACTTATTTCTTCAGCATCAACAGCAGACAGAGTTGACACAAGTAACATTGGAAGTTAAAGTGGGGAGCATCCAGAATGCACAAGAGATCTCAGATGTGAGAGATGCTCTGGAATCACAGGGAGGGACATTGCTTGAAATGCTCATAATGTGGAGGGCGAACATGTAGAGTAAACCACCAGCAGAAAGAAAGGAGAACAAGTGTAGGAATGTGGTTGCAATTCTACCTTCAAGTTCTGATCCAGAAATGTTCCTATTTGCAAGAATTGCAGGGGTACAAATGGAAAAGATCATAAGACAAAGGAAATCAAATGACAGGCCCAATTTCGGATCCAGTTTCGTTGTATGCTGAGGCCTGACACACTTTTCTGTTGCTGTTGTGTGTTTGCAGACCTGTAATGGGTACCCTCTGAGAGGTCCAACAAGCAGCAAAACGTTAGATGAAGATACTAGCACACAAGCAATGGAGACAAGCTGGGCAAGCCTGTGATTGAATAAGGAAAATATGGATGAAGATGATGAGGAGGGACACTCCCTTGGGAGGTCCAGCAGTCTCAATTGACCTAAATCTCCAAGATGTTTTAGAAACTGAGCCACCATCCAGCCAGCATAAACAGGCTGATAGAAGGTACAGGAATCATATATAGCAGAGCAGTGCCTACTCATGTCACTCTGTGAGAAAATCTGGCTAACCACTGAGACCCATGAGGATAAAGTTTGTTGGTATGTCTGCAGGGTTGATAATAAGTCATAAGGTCATCCTTTTGGAAACTGCAGAGACAGGGCTTTTAAGAAATGGGGAGTAATTAGGGAGCTGACTGGGATGAAGGTAATATCTGAACAATAAATAATAATTTAGAAAAGTAGTTCAGAACAAGTCCTCTTATAAAACTTATTCAAAACTACTGAATAAAATGCTCAAAACAATATTTAGAAACACATCAAAATCTTCACCCAACATAATAATGTATCATCTCAGGGATGTTGAGAGGTTTAAATTAACAAAAAAATAATAATAATCCATTGGAATAAATGTATAAACAAAGTATAGGAAATCAGATAATGAACTCTTGATACTGAAAACACTGTGACAAAATTTAATGCCACTTACTTCACAAAGTATTTATTAAGTGAGGGATAGATGTTTATGAAAAAAAGATAATTAAGGCAGTATATAGTATAACGGTAGAAAACATTGAGCAAAGTTCAGAGAAGATAAAAGAAAATTCTTCCAAAATGAGGCACAAGGCAAGACTGCCTGTTCTATCACTTTCATAAACAGCTTGAAGTTGTTTCCCACGTATGAAAACAACTAAATGAGATCCATGGAATACACATTAGAAAAGAAGAAATAAAAGAATCTCTACTTACAAATGATAACATAATACAGTTGACTGATGCATTTTTTTTAGCAGAGAGTATCTGAATCTGTTAAACATTTATCAAAGTGCAATTTACAGTCAATGGAGATGTAAAAGTAACTGATTAAGAAATTTGTTGTCATTCATAATACAAATCAAAAACGTTCTGAGAAGTAAATCAGGGAAACAACACAGTTAACAACAGCCAAATATAAGTTTTAAATATCTTGGCCAGCGTTAAAACAAGTAAGTGTAAGATCTGCAGAAAAAGAAATATAAGTACTAAAGAAAAAAAAAACCAAATATGTAAATGAAAATCAGGATTAACATTGTGAAAGTAGATGTTATCCCAAAGTAATCTACAAATTTCATTCAATTTCTATGAAAATTCAACACATTTATTAAAAACCTTATACTTATAATTCTTACAATCAAATGGACAAAAATTTAGAATCGCTAAAAGAATGCAAAATAATCAAAGAGTTTTGTGAGAAATTGCCATCACTTACCTCTAGCAGTTCTACTGTAAAATAATGATAATAATTGCCTGGCATTTGTACAGAAACATACTGGTTGATAAATGGAATTGAAAAATAATCCCCAAAATAAACACATCTATGGACATATGAACTTCGATAAAATATTTATTCATTCATCTGACACAAGTAGCATCCTCAAAAAATTGTGCTACTCTTTCTGAATGCTCATATGTAGGAGAATTAATATATATCATGTTAATCACCCTGCACAAAAGTAACATCTAACAAAATAAATGAACTTAAAATGAAAATAGGAACTTTGGAACTCATAAAATGAAAGTAGGAAATATCAATGAATTGCATTGATAGTTCTGCAAGAGTCCATTTTCTGAGTAGATAATAAATGTCTAAGCTAGTAAAATCAACAATTGATACATTGAACATCATGAAATTACAAGGTTCCTGTAAGGCAAAAATAATTAGACAAAATTGAAGCCTATAAATTAGGAAAAGTTGTGGACAAACTCTCTGTTTGAAACAGGGCTATTATCCAAAACATATAAGGAACACAAGAATGATTGCAATTCAGCTTCATTTCATCTTTCCCTTTTTTTAAAGTTTACCTTTGATGGTAGCCTAGGGGAATGCATAAGAAAAGCCCCCGAACACTTGTCTTTTTACACAAGTTAAATCCCTCTCATCTCCCTGCCTCCAGTAAAGAAAATGTAAAAGTTCAAGAACAATACCTTTGGACTAGTCAGCCTCTGTTTTGGAGAATGCAGCATGTAATATTCTTCACTTTTTAATTTTCAGAAATTATGATAAGCAGTGAAGTATTTTTTTATCCTGACAGGCTAAAATTACTGAGGCTCAATTGATTGCCCATCTCAAGGCCACCTCCTTCAGGAAGATCCATATTCCTGCTTAAACATTATTACGCAGACACCAAGATCACTTCTTAACCTGTTGGTTTTACTGAAATAGCACACAAGCTTATTCCTGCCTCATGCGCAACACTGTACACTCCCAATTTTTTCTTCTAAGTATACACAGACTATTCCACATGTATATGGATGTATCCAGAAATAACTGTTTGAAAATCGTAGGAGCTGTTGTTGCTATAACACTGGTAACATCACTAGGGATTACAATGGTTCTCCAGGATACAAAAGAAACTCAGATAATGTCCTGTTGATGTCATGGGTAATAACATGTCACATGGGAACTGAGTACTTAGTTACAACCCTAAGAAGAAATGTTTCATCGCTGGCTTAAACTCAGCTATTAAACAACACAAACTGCCAAATAGTGCTAAAAATCCATCCCATTTTGTATGATGAGGACAGACACTGTGTCTCGTACAAGTTTATGACCAATCATCCTTAAAAAGCAGGCAAGGCAATTTTCAATTCGAGATGTTGGATAGAATAATAATCATATAGGCCATTCAATCCTTAAAAGATGCCCACATTTCTTTAACTGACATATAATGCAGCAATAATAATACTGGCGACCATTTGATTAATTCTTGACAGAGGAAAATGAAATAGTGGAGGAGCAAAAAAAGAAATTCCTTGAGTTGAAATAGGTGTTCTCTTCTCTACAACAAATATATCAAATTTGTGCCTAGATATAGCACTCTGTAAGTTATATATTATCTATCTAAAGTCAGAAAACAATAGATTTTGGCTAAAGGAACAATAGGGTTGAGACAAGACAGTTGACACATTGAGTGCATAGCATGAAGGAAGCCCAAACCTAAGTGACTAGTAATTTCCTCATTATACTTGGTGGCACCATTTCTTTCTTATTCTTTATTTATATCCCAAATGATTTCACCTTTCCCAGTTCCCCATCTCCCCAGATGCCATATAAGGTTTCTTCTTTCCACCCTTATTCCTGGGAAGTAGAAACAGGTTGATTGTGTCTCAAGGATAACCTGTAAAGGCAAGGGACATCAACACTCATTTTACAGTGGAGCATACTTGAGCTTTGTAAATTATTTTAAATATATTGTTTCTACATAGGATAATGAATTTTGCGTGTGAATATGTATTTATATTTGAAATCATACTTACCAAGGGCCCATTTGGAAATCAGAGGACAAATGGTATGATGTGGTTCAATTATTTAGCCAATGGTTTAGCTATTCATTTATTTTCCATTGGAGAGAGCTCACTAATCTCATTGAGATATTTCTTGAACAAGGCCATTTTAAAGATTTATCAATTTTTTTACCATTCTGTATTGAGCTAAAGATATAATTAAAAACCCTTCAAAGTAATATAATATAGAAAGCTGTACTAGAACATTATGAAAAGAAATACTTCCTAAATTGTGAATATTATTTCTCGTTTTTACCATAGAGACTAACAGTGAACACAGTTGACTTTTATATCCCTACATGCTGAATTTCTATTTTTTTTCCATTTAAAATATTCTCTGATATAACATTCTATAACCTTATCTTTTATAGGGCATAAATCATACACAACACCAGTCATTTGTCTATATTTAAAAAAATATATGACTACTAGTGATAAAGTTGCAATGAATCTTTTCAGATTTCTTCCTACGGATGCTGGGCTAGAAAATCTATTAGGAAGACATGGATATTAAAAAAGCAAAAGATAAGGAGCAATACCTATTCCCTCTGATCTGAGACCCATATAAACAGATACTATAACATAAATATGCATGGTTTCGATAGAGATACATTGATTTTTGTGACAGTCAGTGTGAACCACTATTGGCAGAGGTATGGTGATTCTTTAGGTTTGATTTTTATATCCTTGAAATCACTGCCTGTTAAAATCCTTCATTCTACCCTTCAATAAGGTATGATGATCTTCTCACTTATATTGAGTTTTTGTTCTTTGTATCTGAGTCCATTGTTTCCTTGTGGAGTCATTTGTAGTAGTACTAGGTAGTAGTTGTAATAGGTGTCAATTTCTGAGTATAAGAGAATGTTTTTACACATCATCTTAGTGACATTTTTTAACAGTTGTTGGTTCAACTACATTTTCAGAACATTTGAATTGATTTATCTTTCTCTCAAAGCAGTGACAAGGGCTTCATCATGTGTTACAGATATTAGACTGGAAATAATCTAGATATCCCTGCATAGAGGAATTTAAAACAAACATATATCTCTTACACTAAGCAAAATAACAGAGATGATAAATGCAATGATATCTTCATTTTCTTAGAAAACCAGCAACTGGTTTTGTTGATTCCTTTTGAGTTCTCTCTGTTTTTACTTATTTGGTTTCAGCAGTGAGTTGATGATTCCCTGCATTCTACTCCTTTTTGCTGTATTAGCTTCTTTCTGTTATAAAGCTTCCAGATGTGCTGTTAAGTTGCTATTGTGTGTTTTCTGCAGCTTCTTTTGGAGGCACACAGACCTATGGATATTCCTCTGAGGATAACTTTCATTGTACCCCATAAATTTGGTAATGCTGTGCCTTCATTTTTATTAAATTCTAAAAAATTAATTTGTTTTACCTCTTTATTAACAAATTATTTGTTTTATTTCCATATATCTACCTTGTCCAATATATCATTGAGTAGAGCATTGTTCAGCTTCCAGGTGTATGTAGGCTTTCTGTTGTTATTGTTTCTATTGATTACAACCTTTTCTTCATAGTGATCTGATAGGAGGCATGGGATTATGTGGATCTTCTAATATCTGCTTAGGTCTGTTTTGTGACTAATGATATGGTCATTTTTAGGAGACAGTACGATGAGTTGCTGAACAGGTATATTCATTTAATCTATTAAATCCATTTGGCCAAAAACTCGTTACTTTCACTCTGTCTCTGTTTATCTTGCCTTTCCCTGATCTGTCCATTGAAGAGTGTTGGGTGTTGAAATCACTCACAATTATTGTGGGGTGAGAAGTGTGCTTTAAGCTTTAGTAAAGTTTCCGTTATGAATGCCGGTGACCTGGTATTTGTATCATAAATATTCAGAATTGAGAGTTCTTGGTAGATATTTCCTTTGATGAGCATGAAAAAAACCTTCTGTTTTTTGTTTGTTTGTTTGTTTTTGCTTTTTGAGTGACTTTAGTTTTAAAGTCTCTTTTATTTGATGTTAGAATTTCAAATCCAGCTCGTTTCCTGGGACCATTTGCTTGGAAAAACCTTTTCCAGCCTTTTACTCTGAAATAGTGTTGGTCTTTGACACTGAGAGGAGTTTCATGTATACAGCAAATATTGAGTCCTGTTTACATATCCAGTCTATTAGTCTATGTCTTTCCATTGGTGGAATTGTGTGCTTTGATTTTAAGGAATATTAAGGAATGAATAGTGATTTCTACTTCCTGCTATATCTAATATAATTTTAATTGTTTCTGTTCTTATCTCCCTGTGGATTTGTTGAAAGAAGAGTTATTTCATGGTTTTCTAGTGCATAGTTTCCTCCTCATCTCCTTTTATTGTTTTTTGTTTTTTCTGTTTTTGTTTTTGTGTTTGTTTTGTTTTGTTTTGTTTTTCCATTATAAGTATACTTTGAAATGCGGGATTTTTGGAAAGACACTGTGTACATTTTGTGGGGTTTCTTTTGTTAGTTTCTGTGTGTGTGTGTGTGTGTGTGTGTGTGTGTGTTGGTGTGTGTGTGTGTGTGTGTGTGTGTGTATGTGTGTGTGTGTGTGTGTGTGTGTGATGGAGTACCTTGGTATATCCATCTATGGTAATTAAAAGTTTGATGGATATAGCAGTGCGGGTTGGCATTTATGTTACCTTAGTTTCTGTAAGATATCTACCCATGCTCTGGCATTCCTATTCTCTGGGGAGATGTCCAGTGTAATTCTGATAGGTCTACTTTTATATGTTTTCTGGCTTTATCCCCAAATGATTTAATATTCTTAGTTTAGTGCATTTGTTGTTTTAATTATTATGTGCTGGGAGGAATTTCCTTTCTGGTCAAAACTATTTAGAGATCTGTAGCCTTCTTGGATATCCATGTGCCTCTCTTTTTTTAGGTTAGGGAAGTTTTCTTCTATTATTTTGTTGAAGATATTTACTGGTCCTTTAAGTTTGAATTCTTCACATTATTATATACATATAGTCCTTAGGTTTGGTCTTCTCTTTTTTCCAGGATTTTCTTCATGTTTTGGGTCAGAAGCTTTTTGTTTTGTGAATTTTCTCTAATTGTTGTGTCAATGCTTTCTGTGGTATCATCTATATCTGAGATTCTCTCTTCTATCTCTTTTATTCTGTTGTTGATGCTTGCATCCATAACTCCTGACTTCCTTCCTAGGTCTTCTATGTTCAGATTGTTTCCTTTTTTGATTTCTTTATTGTTTCTAGATCCATTTTTTTTTTTTTTATCCTGGATGGCGTTGTTCAGTCCCTTTACCTGTCTTTTTTTGTATGTTCTTGTAGCTCTTAAAGCATTTCTCTCTGTTTACTTGTGTTTTCCTATATTTCTTTAAGGGAATATTTATGTTTTAATTAAAGGCCTCTATCAGCATGCAAATCTTGCTTTTCTGGTGTGTTGTGGTGTCTGGAAATTTTTGTTTTGGGACACTTGGGTTGCAATGGTGCCTTATTGCCTAGATTTTGCTTAGTAATCTTTGTAAGTTTAGTGTTTTGTCATCTCATTCTCTTTGGTGTTACATGAGCCTGCTGTCACAGACTGGTTCTTGTTTCCCTTATGTGCATTACATCCTATCTCAGCACCCCTAGATGACAGGCTTTCCCATATCTCAGAGTGCTATGGCTCTGTGCATCTCCTGGGTGCAGGTGAGTCCCTGGCAGACTGAGTCCCAAGTAATCTTACACTTGAGTTTTTTCTGGTTTCTGGGATGTTACAATTTGCTCAGTAGCAGGAGTGAAGATGGTGACCTAACATCTAACTATAATTTGAATGGACAATAGTAAATTAATTATTGCCTCAGTATATTGTATCAGATAAGTGTATTTGTTATAGCTATAACAGATATAGCTTTTCTTCCAGAGTTGCTGACAGCCGTCTTTGAAGACTATTGGATAGTGCAAAATTGACATTTTCACTCATTCAAACAAATTGTGGTGCAACTACCACTATTTCTAATTTCATGTGATTCCCTTTATAAACTGTTGATTTAGAGCTTAGTCATTTGTGTTATCCATGGTTTTGTTAATTAGTGTATCCTTGTGTATATTAACATGTCCATATTTTTGGAAATAATGAAAGTAGTTCACAATGAAGTGTTTGCTACCAATTGTCAGGAGACTTTAGTAACATAAAAGTCCATAGGTCTCCTTCTCCCTGATGATTTTTCACCATGGTACACTCTGTGCGACTTTTCAAATTTCTGCTAGGTTCTATGGTACAGAGGTGTGCAAACAACTATAATCAGGAAAGAGTATATGAAACATTGATTCTCTCTACCATGTGAATAATACCAAAGAAAATATCCATTGTAGAATTGGAAGCAAATACCATTATCCATCAAAATATCTTGTAAGAACATAACCTCAACTATATGCTTTTGTAATCTATTTATATGATTTTATATCATTTTATCAATCAATCAACCTCTAGTATAGGAAAACAATATTGGAAATGACTAATTTAATTTTAGGTTCTTCTCCTTTTATTGCAATCGTAATTACAAAGCTTGAAAACCTGTTAACAGTCATATGTATATTTTATAATTAATTTTTTAAATCACAAATATGTGGTGGATCTATTTGTCTTGATTAGGTATGAATACTCAAGGATTAACAATATTGTATGGTCTATGAAGAAGTTGGGGACACTTTGGAAAAGTCTTTATAATTTGACTTGTGCATATCTAGAAATATTAAGTTATTGTCTTAAGATATTATGGTTTTGATGATGTAATGTATGAGACATTTATGTAAAGTCTATAATCTGCATGATATGTTAATCTGCTGTGGCATTGTCTTCATTAAAGTGTTTGGAAAATCTAGTATGAGCTTTACATGTCCTAAAAGCAAGAGACAGTACATGTCTCTTAAATTAAGCTGTACTCAAATAAAATTTGTTAATTAACAATATGTATTAAAATATAATTTTAAGCAATTGTAAGCCATGAGCGATCTATTTTAATTATCAATCTACAAATAAAAAGCCTGATTATTTAACGTTTTACTCAACAGTGGCTGTAGCACATAATAAGCAGGAGAAATATTTAAGGTTATAAATAATGAATCTAAGTGTTTCTATTTCTCTATCATTAGAGGAGCTGTTTTGACTGTATGCATACATTTACAAAACGTTAGGGATAAACAAATTTAAAAATGTGTATTTGGAATAATGATTATTGAATTTGCCTAAAAAGTTTGCTATGCAAAAGACCAAATATTAGTATTCTTCACAAACCAATGTAATGGATCATTGGACTAAGGAATAAACATAGTTCTTTTATAAAATATTTTTCTGATTCTATCTTAAAATTTTGCGTTGACATAGCAACAGACTCATAATCAGGTGCTCAAATTTTACTTGGAGGTGAAGAAATATGAATTGACATTAATGGTCCCTTTACCAAAAGACTGTTGTGAAATGGCCAACAATTGACTTTTTTTGTAAAGTAATTATCACTCAGAAGTTAATTGTATATGGGTTTAGGATTCTCATTCCCCATGAAACTACCAAATAGGGTTTTAATTTCTCTTGTGGCAATCTTGAGGAGAGGTATTAACAAATTGATATTTTCTCAAAGCTTTTAAATCATTTAAATTGAATAAACTGTCTTTTTTGTAAAATTATTTTTATTTTCTATATTCTATGTTTACATTCCAAATGATTTCCCCTTTCCCATATACCCCTTTCCCCCTATGTCCAATAAACCTTCTTCTATCCATCCATTCTCCAGTCACCTCCCTCCTTTTTCTCTGTCCTTATATTTCCCTCCAATTCTAGATCAATCCTTTCCAGGATCAGGACCCTCTCCTACTTCTTCATGGGAATCATTTGTTATATGATTTGTGCCTTCGGTATTCAGAGCTTCTGGGCTAATTAATATCCACTTATCAGAGGTTGCATTCCATGTGTATTCTTTTGTGATTGGGTTACCTCACTTAGGATAATATTTATCAGATCAAACCATTTGCCTAAAAATTTTGTGAATCCATTGCTTCTAGATGCTGTGTAGTATTCAATTGTGTAAATATACCACATTTTCTGTATCCATTCCTCCTTTCAGGAACATTTGGGTTCTTTCCAGCTTCTGGCTATTATAAATAAGGCTTCTATGAACATAATGGAGCATGTGTCTTTATTCCATGCTGAGGATTCCTTTGTGTATATGCCCAGAAGAGGTATAGCAGGGTCCTCTGGAAGTGTCATGTCCAGTTTCCTGAGGAACCTCCAGACTGATTTCCACAGTGGTTGTACCATCTTACAGGCCCACCAGCAGTGGAGGAGTGTTCCTCTTTCTCAAACTCCTCGCGAACACCTGCTGTCTCCTGAGTTTTTGACCTAAGCCATTCTGACTGGTTGCATTTCCCTAATGACTAATGATGTTGAGCACTTCTTAAAGTGCCTCTTGGCTATCCGAAATTCTTCATGGGGAAAATTTTTTTTTAGATCTGTACCCCATTTTTAATAGGGTTATTTGGTTCTCTGGGGTCTGACTTCTTTAGTTCTTTGTATTTATTGCATATTAGCACTCTATCAGATGTAGGGTTGGTGAATATCCTTTCCTAATTTGATTGTTGCCATTTTGTCCTTTTAACAGTGCCATTTGCCTTTCAGAAACTTTGAAATTTTATGAGGGCCCATTTGTCAATTCTTGATCTTAGAGCATCAGCTATTGGTGTTCTGTTCAAGAACTTTTCCCCTGTGCCCATGTCCTCAGGGTCTTCTACACTTTCTTCTCTATTAGTTTAGTGTGTCTGGTTTTACTTGGATGTCTTTGATCCACTTGCAGTGAAGTTTAGTACATGGAGAAAAGAATGGATCAATTTGCATTCCTCTGCATACTGACCTCCAATTGAACCAGCACCATTTGTTGAAAAGGCTATCTTTTTTCCGCTTGATGTTTCCAGCAACTTTGTTGAACATCAAGTGACCATAGGTGTGTGGATTCATTTCTGGATCTTCAATTCTATTCCAGTGGTCCACTTGTCTGTCACTGTGCCAATACAATGCAGTTTTTTTTTTTTTTTTTTTTTTAACGCTATTGATCTGTAGTATTGCTTGAAGTCAAGGATAGTGATTCCCCCAGAATTTCTTTGTTGAGAATAGTTTTAGCTATCCTGGGTTTCCTGTTATTCCAGATGAATGTCAGAATTGCTTTTTCTAACTCTGTAAAGAACTGAGTGGGATTTTGACGAGGATTTCGTTGAATCTGTAGATCACTTTTGGCAAGATGGCCATTTTAACTATATTAATCCTGCCAATCCACCAGCATGGCACATTTTTCCATTTTCTGAGATATTCTTCGATTTCCTTCTTCAGAGACCTGAAGTTCTTGTCATATAGATCTTTCACTTGTTTGGTTATACTCACACCAAGATACTTTATATTGTTTGTGGCTATTGTTGAAGGGTGTCATTTCCCTAACTTCTTTCTCAGCCTGCTTAACATTTGAGTATAGGAAGTCTACTGATTTGCTTGAGTTGATTTTATAACCATCCACTTTGCTGAAGTTGTTTATCAGCTGTTAGAGTTCTCGGGTGGAGGTTTTCGGGTCACTTAAGTAGACTATCATGTCATCTGCAAATAGTGATAATTTGACTTCTTCATTTCCACTTTCTATCCCCTTTACCTCCTTATGTTATCTAATTGCTCTAGCTAGAATTTTAAGTACTGTATTGAAAAGATATGGAGAGAGGACTGCCTTGTCTAGTCTCTGATTTTAGTGGGATTTCTTCAAGTTTCTCTCCAGTTAGTTTGATGTTGGCTTCTGGTTTGCTATATATAGATTTAATGATGTTTAGGTATGGGACTTGAATTCCTGTTCTAAGACTTTTAGCATGAAAGGATGCTGAATTTTGTCAAATGCTTTTTCTGCATCTAATGAGATGATCATGGTTTGTTTTTTTCTTTGAGTTTGTTTATGTAGTAGATAGCATTGATGGATTTCCTTGTATTGAACCATCCCTGCATCC
Organism: Apodemus sylvaticus; assembly: GCF_947179515.1. Classification (NCBI taxonomy): domain Eukaryota; kingdom Metazoa; phylum Chordata; class Mammalia; order Rodentia; family Muridae; genus Apodemus; species Apodemus sylvaticus. Next base: position 853,725 of record NW_026262998.1, read on the forward strand.
CTGGGAAGAAGCCTACTTGATCATGGTGGATGATCCTTTTGATGTGTTCTTGGATTCTGTTGGCAAGAATTTCATTAAATATTTTTGCATCAAAATTCATGAAATTGGCCTGAAGTTCTCTTTGTTAGTTGGATCTTTGTGTGGTAGCAGCGTTATTGGATTTCATAAAACGAATTGAGTAGGGTTCCTTCTGTTTCTATTTTGTGGAATAGTTTGAAAAGTATTGGTGTTAGGTCTTCTAAGAAGGTCTGATAGAATTCTGTACTGAAGCCATCTGGTCACGTGCTTTTTTTGGTTGGGAGACTTTCTATGAACGTTTTTATTCTTCAGGTGTTATGGGACTGTTTACATGATCTATTTGATCCTGCTTTAGTTTTGGTGTTAGATATCTGTCTAGGAAACTGTCCATTTCCTCCAGATTCTCCACTTGTTTTGAGTATAGGCTTTTGTAGTGCGATCTAATGATTTTTTTTGAATTTCCTCAGTTTCTGTTGTTATATCTCCCTTTTCATTTCTATGTTTGTTAATCTGTATACTGTCTCTGTGCCTTTTGCTTAGTCTGGCTAACGGTTTATCTATCTTGTTGATTTTCTCAAAGAACCAGGTCCTGGTTTTGTTGATTCTTTGTATGGTTCTTTCTTTCTACTTGATTGATTTCGGCCCTGAGTTTGATGATTTCCAGCCTTCTACTCCTACTGGTTGAAATAGCTTCCTGTCAATCTTGAAATTTTTTTGTTGCTGTTGTTGTTTTGTTTTTTTTTTTTTTTTGTTTTGTTTTTTTTTGTTTCGTTTTTTTTTGTTTGTTTGTTGGTTTGTTTGTTTTTTTTTTAATTTGATAGGTTATCTTCTTTAGGGTTGATGAAAGAAGACAACTATCTTGCTCTTTCCAGGGTGAAGTTTCCCTCCTTGTATTGGTATTTTCACCTATTATCCTTTCTAGGGCTCAGTTTGTGGATAGATACTGGGTAAACTTGGTTTGGTCATGGAATATCTTAGTTTCTCCATCTACGGTGATTGAGAATTTTGCTGGGTATAGTAGTTTTGGCTGGAATTTGTGCTCTCCTTGAGTCTGCATGAGATCTGCCTAGGATCTTCTAGTTGTTATAGTCTAGGTGAGAAGTTTGGTGTGATTATGATAGGTCTTCTTTATATGTTACTTGGCCTTTTTCTCCTACTGTCTTTAATATTCTTTCTTCGTTTAGTAAATTTGGGGTTTTATTTATTATGTGACAGGATGTATTTTGTTCTGGTCCAGTCTGTTTGGAGTTCTGTAGGATTCTTGTATATTCATGGTCATCTCTCTATTTAGATTAGTGAAGTTTTCTTTCATAATTTTATTGAAGATATTTGCTGGCCTATTAAGTTGTAAATGTTCACTCTAATCTGTGCCTATAATCCTTAGGTTTGGTCTTCTCATTGTGTCCTGGATTTCCTGAATATTTTGGGTTACACGATTTTTGCATTTTACATTTTCTTTAACTGTTATGTCCATGGTTTCTATGATATCTTCAGCATCTGAGATTCTTTCTTCTATCTATTGAATTCTGTTGTTGATATTTGCATCTGTGTCCCCTGATTTCTTCCTAAGGTTTTCTATCTCCAAAGTTGTCTCCCTTTGAGTTTACTTAGTTGTTTCTACTTCTGATTTTAGATCCTGGATGATTTTGCTTAACTCCTTCACTTTCTTTTTTGCGTTTTCCCGTAATTCTTTAAGAGATTATTGTGTTTCCTCTTTCATGACCTCAGCCTGTTTACCAAAGTTCTCTTGTATTTCTTTAAGTCTTTTTTGCATTTCCTCCTTATTGGTTTTTGCATTCTCCTGAATTTCTTTCAATGATTTTTGTTTTTCACTTGTAAGGGCTTATAACTTTTGATCCATTTTCTCCTGAATTTCTTTAAGTATGTCCTTCATGTGTTCCTGTACCAGCTTCACGACCAGTGATGTTAAATGCAAATCTTATTTTTCTGGTATGATATGGTACCCAGGATGTGCTGTTAAAGGAGAATTGGGTTCAGATGCTGCCATTATCTCCTTGATTTCTGTTAGTGACATTCCTATGTTTGCCTTTTGCCATCTAGTTCTCACTTGTGTTAGTTGGTCTTGTTGTCAATGCTGGACTCACCAGTGCAAGCTGCCTCTTCCCAGCTGGCGTCTGGTGCACAGCTGACTTCCTGCACTGCCTGTAAGCAGGGTGCTGCAGCCCAGGCTTTTCGGATCCCGAAGCAGACACCTGAAGGCTCATGCTCGGGCCTGCTGAACTCACCAGAGCACACTGAATCCTCCCAGCCAGCCTCCTGGGTGTCCCTCTGGCCTCTTGCAGGGCCTAGAGATGTGGTGTTGTAGCCCAGGCTGTTTTGGATCCTGAAGCAGAGATCTGAAGGCTTCTCCCCAGAGGCCTCACGACTGGAACCTAAGCTCTGTGGGACAGACCCACTGGAGAATGCTGGCTATGTCCTCCCAGTCTGCCTCTGGGTGCACACCGGGCCTCTTGCACTTCCTGGAGTCCGAGTGCTGTGCGCCAGGCTGTTCAGATCCCAAAGCAGACACCTGAAGGCTCCTGCCCATGGCCTGTTTGACTCACCAGAACACACTTACGCCTTCAAGCAGGCCTCCCTTGTGCCCCTCTGGCCTCTTGCAGGGCCTGGAGATGTGGTGTTGTAGCCCAGGCTGTTCTGGATCCAGAATCGGAGAGTCCTCAGGACTTCAAATTGTCTTTTTAATTTGAGTTTTCTGTGCCACAGTTTCTTTAGGATATAACTGATCTACTTGACTGATTTTACTTAATAACAAGTATGGATAAGTTAAAACCTTGAGCTTGTGATAGAATTTAAATTGCAATTAAGGGAACATTGGCAATTTAAATATTTTTAAATTTCTTTTTGTAATATTAGAGCATGCACATAATTTTGAAGAATAAACTCAGTTTTAAACAATCTATTCTCTTTAAAATTAATATCAAGAGCATTACTTTTACATATAAAGTTTGACTGCCAGGTCTTACCTATAAGTGCATGACAATGCAGCATTTATTGCATCAGTTAAGAGACAATGTTTTAAATTCTATCTCTTATAATTTTAATTTCTGGGATAAGAGTAATATAAAATATTATCTCAATTTAGAATTTTATTCAGACACTTGTTTTTCTGAATTGGCTCAAGTCACCTGTTTTTAGATAAACTCCAACCATGAGTTACAAATTTAAGCTAAATATCTGTTCTCAATTCTATAATTTATATACTGTATGCATGTATATATATGTATATAATTTATTCACATATATAAATTAATCCTATTCAAAAACTTATAAATCAATACTCTATAACTGAGACATGAAATGAAGAACATATTTATATCTTAAAAACCAGTCAGGAACAAAAGTGAAGTTGCTATAAACATATTCTTATTTAAACCAGATAAAAGTTTCTTACATTTTATAACTGCAATTTCAAGTGAAAAAGCAACTTGTTACTTGTCGAACCCAATATAAAAAGTCGGAGAGGTTTTTCTAGGAAAAAACAGTCATCTGGCCTCTTTAAGAGCTGCTTGTGTAGATAGCTAGGCCCTAGCAGGATTTCTCAAATTGTACTTGACTGGCAGCCATAGTGAAGGGTAACTTATCAGTTTCTCTTGTGCAAATTGAAACTGCCCTTTAAATAAGGTAATCTAAATCAAACCTTGGACAGCAAGCAAATACATGTTTAACCATTTTTTTTAACCTGAAATGCACAACAATCAATCATTTACACAACAAAATCAAACACAAATTGATAGACA